>NC_056733.1:136468645-136768645 GCF_019279795.1 Protopterus annectens
CTGGGACAGGAATCTATCCCTCCAGCATGTCCTATTTATTGTTGTGGTGAGGTTTAGATCCCTAGAGCATGTGGCTCAAGGGGATAAGGTTTTCTTTAGGTGGAACATGTCCATCAATTCTGGGTTGGACATGGCCTTGTATGTCAGGCAGAGATCACATCTGAGTAGGCGGTATGCAACCGAGTACAACTGGAGTTTCTTCAGTCGAGCTGCATAGGGCATCTGTTTGAGGCCAGTGATCCTCTTGGTGAGGTACTTCTGTGGTCTTTCCAGCTGTTGCAGGTGTCTTGTAAGTTACATCCCAAATGGGGCATTGTACTCTATGATGGGTCTGATGAGTGATGAGTAGAGGGGCACAATGACCTCTTTTGATCTGGATGCAAACCCTTTTGTGATTAGGTGGGCCACATAGAAGGATTTTCTAACCACTTTGGCAATGAGATTATCAAAGATGAGATTACTATCTACTTGGGTCCCCTGATCCCTTATTACGTCTTCCGTATTTAGGGGACTACCACCTATGTGGTAGTTTGTGGGAACTTTTCTTTTCCAAAGGGGATGACTATGCACTTTTTGGCATTTAGCTTAAAGCCATGATTTTGACACCAGGTATCTGTCTCAGTGAGACCCTTTTGGAGGATGTCTGTGTCAGCCGGAGAGTCAATTATAGCCCCTAGTTTGCAGTCATCTGCGAACTTGGTCAGCCATAGTCCTCCTGTGCTTGTTTGTGCCTCTGAGAAGTATATGCCGAACAGGAGGGGTCCTAGGATTGAGCCCTGGGGAACACCACTTGTAACCGGTTTAGAGTCGGACCTAGCTCCCACAACTCTCACCATGTGGGTTCCGTCCATGAGCCAGTTGGCAACCCATCTTGTGACGTAGGGGTTTATGTTCAGGCTGGTGAGCTTGACTATAATACCAGAATGGGGAATGGTGTCGAAGGCCTTAGCAAGGTCTAGGTAGGCTGTGTGTGCCACCTTTCCCTCATCTATAGCCTTGGTAACTGTCTCAGTGAAGTCCACCAGGTTTAGGAGGCATTATCTGTCCTTACCAAAGCCAAACAGGGTAGGGTACAGTGTTTGGAGGTTCCCAATGTCTCTGTTAATGAGTTCCATGATTATGCGCTCCATAGCCTTGCAGACCAAGCTAGTCAGGCTTACAGGGCGATAGTTCCTGGGGTCTGTTGTAGCTTCACCTTTGTGGAGCGGAATAACTTGCTGTGTGCCACTCTTTGGGTATGTAACCTGTGGAGAGGCTGAGTTTGAACAGCGTGTTTATGTGAGGGGTTAGTTCATCTTTGAGCTCGTGTAGAACGTAGCCTGGGACACCGTCCGGTCCCACTGATGCTGTGTTTTCTGCTTTGGAGAGGGCTGTTTTAACCTGAGTGTCTGTGATTTCAGGGACTCTACATTCTTCTGGTATGGATATGGGCCCTTTTGGGAGTGAAGTTTGCACTGATCCTGTCTGCCAGGATGTTGGCGATATCGGTCGGTTCAGTGTATTTTGTGCCATTCTGCACTAACTCCGAGCAGATCTGAGCATTGCCACTTAGATTCTTGACATAGCTAAAGAATGCCTTGTGGTTATCTTTGGAGTCCTTGGCAATTTTTCTTTCAAAGCTCGCCATGGATGATTTTATGAGGGATCATAGTTTCTTGCTGATACTGATCAGGGATGTCTTCCCTTCTTGGGATTTTACTCTTTTCTGTAATAGTTTCCTCCTTCTATTGTATAGCTTATTTATGGCAGGAGTCCACCAGACTGGTTTCCTTTTCTTGCAGGAGTGAGTCTTGGTTTTGCTTGGGATGGCACGATCCATACATTCTTGTAGCTGCCCATAGAATGCATTAGTAATGGATTTTGCAGCTTGGATAGTGTTATCCTTCAGCATGGGAGCTTTGAAACTTTCCACCTCGGTCTTAAGTAACGTGAAGTTTGCATTTGAAAAGTTTTTCACTGTGGTTTTCTTGTCCAGGGGTGGGGGCGGAATATGGATATCCAAAGTGATTTGTTTATGGTCAGATCTAACCAGCAAGGGGTTGACCTCTGGTGTGGAACACCGGTCGCCCATGTTGGTGATGACCAGGTCCAATATGTTGTCACCTCTGGTGGGAGTGTTGACCAGTTGAACCAGGGTGTTTCAGTTTATAAATTTTAGGAAAAGTTGGGCAAGGGAGTTAGTACTTGAGTAGTTCTCCCAGTTAATGTTTGGGTAATTGAAATCACCTAATTTTAGGGTGTTTGGTAGGACCTTTATGTTACCCAGTTTTTCAAGAAATGCAGAATGGGGGTCCTGGGACATGGTGGGTGATCTGTAGCAAGCTACAATTTGAATTGCAGTTTTGCCCTTTGTTAGTTGCACTTGGATGATCTCTGAAACATCGTGCTGTGCCACTAACCTGGAGGTGTGGGTATCCTTGATGACTATAAATACGCCCCTGCATTTTGTATTTCGGTTTGGGTTCTGTGGCCGAAATGTATGGTATGAGTTGTAGCCTGGTAATGCTGGGGTGCTCTCTGGATCCTTAAACCAGGTTGCTGTTACTGCACATATATCGATTTTCTCCATACTGAGGAGTGCCTCGAGTGCGTGCATTTTGAGGTTTAGACTTCTGGCATTGAGTAGCATTACCCTCAATTTTTTGTTACTTGTGCTATTTACAGCAGTAGGTTTGTCTTTTGAGCCTTGCCTAAAAAGGCACTATGGGGGTGGCAACAGCCTTGGCCATTATTCGAAAGCCTAAGGGTGACAGGTGCAAGCCGTCTCTAGCAAAGCAGCGTGGCTTGTCGAGCATGTCATCCCAGGCGGACAGACACTGGATCCCCTTTGAGTGACACCAGCCAATTGTTGAAACTGAGAATTTTTTTCTTTATACCATGGTATCATTCTTGGTGAGGTTAGGATGCTACTCAGCGTCATACCGTCCTGGGCTACGTGATCAGAGAGCTCTTCCATGTCTCTCTTCATGTAGTCCAGGGAGGTACGGCTCAGGTCATTCACACCAACATGGACAATGACAGAGTCATATTTGTACTTGTTCTGGAGTGACCTTATCCCACTATGTTCTGTAAAGTGGCTGGAATTTCCCTGAATACCTTAATCAAACCAGTCACAAAATGCTACACAGATTGTTACAGATTTGATTGTAGTAATGTTAGTGTACGCATTGCATTTTTAATTCTGTACTTCAAATATACAGAATAGAAAACATAGGAAGTAACAATACATGTGTTTACTGTACGAGGCATTGCTGCCTGTTCCCATGGTGGTGTCATGAGAACAGTGTGAAAGTTGGTGAAATATTTGAGGCATTGCTTAGAATGATATTTACAAATTGTCATCAAGGTTTCAAAACATTTACAGTCTGTTATTTTGGTGTTAGAATGGGCTCTGACGTTGGGTACCACTTGAGATTGCATAGAATTCCAAGATGTTGATGACTGTTTCTAGAGGTCATTTGCACATAATTACAAGTGTAATGCTTTGACCAAGGATGTATTTAAGTTGTTTAATGTCTGGAATAATTTATGTGCTAGAGTTTGTAGGTACAATGCTATTGGATTTATATCAAAAAGGGCCGCAGCTCCAAAGTGATAGTGATGGCCGTTTAGTGCTAGTTCCATTTATTTTATGCAGTATATCCAAAGCAATATTTCTTGTGTATAGCTCTAAAGTAATATTTCATGTGCGTGTGTTTGTAATTGGGCTCAAACCCTGTACCTTAGGTACAGGGTCCTGCATTTTCTACCCACACCACCACATGTGATTCAGTGAGCTTGGCTCTTATGTTTGGTGTGATCCTCTTAAGATTTGTGGCTTTCTGGCAAATCATAATGAAAGCCCTTTAAGTTTCAGTCTTACAATATTTTTATTTGGAAACACACAGTAACACAAAACACTATTTTAGCAAGTGTTCTAAGATTATACAAGCAATATTTAAAATGTGTCCCTGGTTTCAGCCCTTTGCCTCCCCCAAAATAAATTTTGGCTTTTTCCAGATTTCTTCTGCTGTGAAATTGAGAAATTTAGTTGTGTCAAGTGGATGGTGCATTGGTAGTGTTGTTGCTTCCCAGCAAAAGGTTATGTGGTTTGATTCTTGGGTAGGGTGTCTTCTGTCTGGAGTCTATATGTCTTCCCTGTATTTGAGTGGGTTCCCTCTGGGTACTCTGGTTTCTTCCCATGTTAGAAAAACATTCATTTGGAGCATTTCTTCCTGGGCCTCTGATGTCTGCTGAAAATTGTCTTTCTTCCAAGTCTGACTTTCCTGGTTAAAAAAAATGTTAAATAAAAATGTTTACAAGGAGCTGAGAGCTCCAGGGGAAGAGAAGTTTAGTGCTGCGTATTCCAAGACTGTTTGCATTGTTAGCACAACAGGTAGTAGCTTACTTTTGATGCAGAAGGCTGTGCATTCTACTCCCACAGTATGCAGATTGCTGCTACTGTACTATATTGTATTTTAAAGGGAGTGGATGCTACAGTCTTGTGAATGTCCTCCTTTGGAGGAGTTACCTATTAACTATGAACATGTTATCAGTTTGTCATCCATTCCCTGCTGCAATATTATTATCTTATCATTTTTGAATATAACAGGCAATTTATTCTTCAAGAGCAACAGCCAATTTATTTTTAGATGAAACAATGAAATATAGAGTTGTTTCCTAGCAGCAACCTCTTCATTAGTTAGAGATCCCTTAAATGTGGAATTATTTTGATAACTTCTGCAAACATTTTGCATATTTACTGATATTGGTGGATTATGAGAAGTTTGAGTGGCCTTTTATGGTTGAAATTTTCTAAAATGGGTAGTTTTGTTTTGTCATTATTGGTTCATACATTTTGTTTCATTGCTTACTGGAAGACTGTTCAAAACTACAGATTTAAGACACATTCTAACAATGGGTGCTGTATTATACAAGGAATATAATTTAATACAATCAGGAAGGTGAATCAAGGAATGCATACATGTATGCATGGCCCTAAAAATGTGTTTGAAAACAGCCTAGATGAAAGTGTGAAAGTCTCAAAATCATGGGCAAATTTTAAGCTTTGCTCTTGTTACCAAAGCAATGGATGAAGGTAAAACAGTTCACACCACATTACCTTGACCTGGCCAAGCCTTTTGACACAATCCCCTACTCAGGTGTAGTACAAAAGATGAATAATGTAGGAGCAAACACTTACATCACCAGCTGCATTGGCAACTTGGCTTACAGGATGCAGGAGATCAAAACAGGGGAAGAGACCAGTCACCAATGGAGTCCCCCAGGGTTCGGTGCTGAGACTTTTTCTGTTTGGCATATACATCTCAAAAGTAAAATGAAATACCAAAGAGCTTTGGCCAGCTAAGTTTGAGATGACTGCAAGCTAGGAGAAGTTATTGAATCCCCAAATGACTTAACCATGCAGGAAGGCTTGTCCCAAATAATAACTGGTGTCAAAATCATGACAATGCCCTCAGAGAACTGATCCAATTGTTTGGCATTTGGGAACTTGTGTGTACACTGACCTAACTTTTGACCAACATGTGCCCAGAGTCATAAGAAAGCCTTTCTATATTGCACAGCTTATAACCAAATTGATTGTGGCTAGATCTAGAGTTGTTGTCCCCCTTTACAAAGCTCTCATTATGTCAATCATTTTGTATAATGCCCACTTTGGCATGTATCTGTCCAACCCCATGCAACAATTGGAATACCTTCAGAGATACCTTACTAAAAGGATACAAGTCCTAAACAACAGGTCTTGCATGGACCACCTCAAAGATTTATTACTATACTCAGTATCCTACACAGTGCTTAGAGTTGACACGTCTGGCATACAAAGCATCCTCCGACATAATACAGATGGACCTACTGAACATCAGCAAGTCAAATGGCATCAGAAATACTCAGTCCAGGTATCTAAACTGAATGTTGTGGCGAGATGGATATATATATCACAGAGGCTACCACTGTTCCGGAACAGACTATCCATAAAAATAAAGCAAAGTTCATCCATCCATATTCACATGCAAGTTGGATCCAAGGATGGGTAAATAGAAAATGTACTCCAGGATTTCCCCTCATGCCACTAATGGATAGAGGCAGTTCCTAAATGCTGCATCCCTTACATGGCCCCTTCAAATTATATATGGTATGATCACAGTTGTTCTCACTAAGGCTAATATACAATTATCAGCCATGGGGATAGCTAAGACCAATCAGAAAATTTTAATTCAATCACCAAAAAGGAATTGGTTAAGCTTAAAATGTCCTCCAAGTAAACCTATGTTGTGGTAGCAAATAGATTACCCTTTTTAGTTCATTAAGTGCCCCTGTCACCCCCCCCCCCACCCCAGTCTTTAACAGCTTCCAGTGCCTATGGGTTCATACACTTACCAACTATCATGTCAAAGCCCATCCATTCAGGACAAATATTTCAAAAATGCTTTAGTTGAAAAATTTATGTGAGAGAATATGCCCCCATACACCACATGCTGGGAAGGTGGACTGCACCTCCTACTTACAGTAAATAAGGTTGTCAAACCTCTCTTGTAATATATACACCTACTTATTGAAACTCATTGAATACAAATGCCTCAATCAAGTGAACTTTGACAAGATAGTCTACAGTGAACTAAACTGTGAGCATAAACAAAAGAAAGTCTACCAGTTCTTCACACCAGCAACCCCCAGAAAACACCACTGCATATCCCTCCAAAAAACATGCTACTTTCAAATATCTGACCTGGAAACTTTCCTACTAAGTACATTAGAATTTAAACTTCTCTGATGTGACATATGCCCACCCTTGCACTGTAGACTTTATATTCATCACAATTTTAAGTGACTTAGATCTTAAGATCAAGAACCAAGACCACCATTTAAGCCTATGATAGGCAAGTGTGGGTCATTTAAAGCAGGCCCTGCAGCATAGAATAGATTTACAGTATTAGAAGTTCTGATTCTGCACATCATAATGTTCTGTATTCACTGGACTTAGTTGTTGTGTTGGAATTAATGTAAGGAAGAAGATGGATGTCTTCTGGCTCATGTATTCTTTTTTGTCCACTAAGTGATCTGATTCTGAATATCTTCAGTACACCATACACTTACCATTCATTTCCTACACCTAGCCACATATCTCTTCAACTAATTTTTGTTATGCCTTTAGTCCTCCCTTTTTTAAGGAATTTACATATGCCTTTCTCCACTGCTACATTTATTCTGATCAAACGTTAAGTTCTCTGCCTACGAAAATATTAACTCATGTTTTGTTATTGCATTTTTTGCATTCTTTTTGTTAATTAATGTTGTTGCAAGTGTATTTTTACTGTGTTGTCACTCTCTCACATTTTGTACTCTGTAGCTGACGAGTAGTTTAAACCTTGATTATTTTCCTTTTAATACGTTTGCTTTAAATGTGGAATGTTTTTGTTATGTTGCCTCAGGTTCAGTTCTATTCTTTGTAACTGTTAAATGTTTCTCCCCTCCTCCCCATAGATTCATAAATATTCTAAGGTCACTGAGCTGCCTGACCATTCTCACCTTCCCATTCACTTGACTGACCTAGTGGCTTCTCTACCTTTAACCAATTGACTCATTCTTTTCCCCTCCTTAGAATGGGAACTGAGTCTCCATGACAGCTCATCATCTACCCTCCTGGGGTGTACCAGGATCATTCTGGGAAGGAAGACAGTCCTGACTCAATCATTCCTTGTCCAAGGAGCTCATCAGTACCTTCCATTTTGGTATGAAGGCTAGGCCCATCCCATCCCTAGAGTGGCAACCCTATTGCCATCGCTAGAGTGACAACCCTATGGCCATTCATTCCCATTTCTGAGCTTACCAGTCCCAGCCCACTGCTAGAAATGAGATTTAGGTAGTAGGAAGTGAACTAGTTATTTAGTAAAGTGGACCAACCTAACTCATTCCCTCACCTTAGCATTGCATCCTTTGCAATATTTGCCTCTCAGTAAGAGCATACACATTACTGCATGATGTTATTTCAAATGATAGATGTTCATCATCCCCACTGTTGCCATAGCCCTTACGCTATATGGTCTGTTTCTTGCCTAGGAAAACGCAGCCAGCAAGTTTCAAAATGCTGTGCTCCCTCAGCTCTACTCTTTCACTTTGACTGCTGATTGGCTAATCCAGAGGATGGAAATAAGCAGTCAGATTGAAGCTTCTGTCAGTACTTTCTGTCTCTCTCAAGAATAGACATGTCTCACGAGCATCACATAAGTAGCAATTGTCTAAGATCTTCATTTCTGACAGATAAGTCCCCGTTGGGAAACATCTTCACTAAGGAATCATTTCTCTTTGTAATAAAATAATATTTAATCTATTTGTTTGACTAAAAGCATCATTTCCCTTTTAAAAAACTTGGTATTGTTTCACAATTTTGGAAATTTCTGTTTGGGACTGATATTTTTAGTTACCTCTGTCTATTTGTTCAATTATATGCACTACTTGTGTAAACTTTGAATTTTGTGGGACAGAAAAGTTTATAGAGGAACAGATGGGATTTTGTGCATTAGTGTAATGCTTATGCTCAGTTTATCCCAGCCTACATTCATTGTTGATTTCTGTCAGAGTATGTGTCAGTGTTTGAACAGTACTGGCAAAGGAATTATGTTTTACTTTTACTAGATTAAGGGACTGGTGAAACTGCTGTGAATGTATGTGTGCTGCTTGTGATCACTCAGTGATAATTTATCTTCCAATCGATTAGTTCCAGCTACACTTTCACTTTTGGTGTTTCTTCCCCAGTTATAGTATGAATGTTTACTCTGTTCCAGCTGGCTCTTCTCCTGCAGTATGTAGAAAGAAAAAAAATCACTCACTAAGGAGTTCTTACCATTGCTGTGGACCCAGTCTGCACCACAGCCAGTAGTGGGTGAACCTGCAGTGCACATTGGTTGTTCCTCAGACAACTCTCTTACCTGTCTGTCTTCCGCTGTTGTAGTCCTTTCAGCTAGCATGAACCAAGGGTCAGCCACATGGTCGTTGGCTGTTCAGTGTTTAGTATGAGCATGGGAGAGACATTTTCTTTAGGTCTAGGAGACATTCCAGGAGATTCTTCTTGAGGTGACTGGGGCAAGAGACTGTTCGACCAGTTAGATGTCCTTTCTTTGAGTCAGTCATCTTCTAATAGAATTTCTATTAAGAAGAAAGAAAAAAAATTACAAATTATTATTCTGATGATGTTGTAACTGTTGAAAAAGATGAGCTTCTTACCTTGACTACATAGGCATTACAGGTAATAAATCCTGATATGCAGAAGCCTTTACAGGTGGGCATCCCCAGTAAAGTTACAGTAGAGAGTCGATTATCCAAATGTCAGTTATCCAAAACGTCAAATGTGAAGTTGTTCAATCTCACCTTCATTCTTACTGATGGGGTTCGGAACCGATCCTCGGCTCCAAGTCAGCCAATTTGCAAAGCTCAAGGTCTCTAACAGCTTGAGGCCGAAACCCTATCCCACAATGCACCTCTACCTTCCCCAGATCTAGTTTACCACTGCAACAGATCATGCATTTTCTATGGCTCAGGCCATTTTGTTTATCAGATGTGTGTGTTTTTTGTAGTTTTTGGGCAGTTTTTCTGGAAAGAAAAAGAACTTGTGTATTCAAATAAGGATAGGCTATCCTTCTTTAGGTTTTTGTGCTAGTTTGAAGAAAGTTGTCAGAACTTTGTATTTTCTTTTCTGGCAATTAGGCCCTGTTGGTGTCTTGTTAGTTTTCTCCCTATCCCGTTTAACCGAAGTTAGGCTTTCTTTAGTTTTTTTTTTTTTTTTTAATCTGTAGCCTTTTAGGCTTATTTTCATTTGCAACAGCTAGTCTGTATAGTTTAGTGGCTTTCTTGAGTTATTATACCTGTAGCCAGTCAGGCTTTTTTTTTTTTTTTTTTTCCCCCTTTGCCAGGCTTTCTTGAATTGCTTGAGATATTATTGCATTTTATTTGGGTTTGCTGCAAGGTTTCATTTTGCATAATGTCTGAAAAAGCTAAATCATGGTTTAAAAAGTGCCCTAAATGCAACCAGAAGATGTCTATCACAGATGGCCATACCACCTGTGTTTACTGTTTGGGAGAGGTACATCTCCAGGAAGTTTGTTCCATTTGCCATGGGTTCAGTGCCAGGGTTTTGGCTGAGAGGAAGAGGAAACTGGTTGAGCGTGATCTTATCAAGTCTGCCTTCCAGTCCAACTTGGATACTGCTTCTCCAGGGAAACCAAAACCATTGTCTTCAAAACCATCGTCGTCTGCTTCATCTGCTGCAAGTTTGGATATGAAGGGCTCTTCAGTTCCGAAGATTTCAAAAAAGATGCTTGCCTCAGTTCCACAGTCCTTTGAGCTGTCGGTACAGGTAGTTGGTCAGAGCTGGTCCCCAGTTTTGGAGCTGGTCTCTCCGACTTTAAGATCTCTGATTCTGGGCTCACTGGCTCCTTCTTTAGCTTCCTCTTGATCTTCCAGACTGTTGGATTCGGATGTGGAACGTGTTGTACAGAGACTGTTACAGGATCTAGCGCTGGCTAAAATTCTGTCGGCTTCGACTCAGGCAGTTTCGGAACTGACAATATCATCTTCTTTAATTTCTACTCCTCCTCTGACTCAATTCAAGACATCAAAGCTGGAGGGAGCCGTTCAGTTGTTTGTGGGACTGTCGGTACCGACACTCACCTAGGACCTGTCAGCCCCGGCAGCTGTATCTAAATCTACCTTATCTAAATGGCTTTCTGATTGTATGTCCTTTATATACCATGAGGCAGACATTTCTTTAGAGAACAAAGTCAAGGCTCATTCAGCCAGAGCTGTTTCTACTTCCATAGCCTTTTTGGCCAGACTACCTATTGATTCTATTTGTGCAGCTGCCCCATGGTCAAGTCCACATACCTTCATAACTCACTACAATGTAGACAAGGCCTCTAGGGACAGGGCTTCATTTGGTTCTGCTGTCCTTAGACAGGTACTCCCGTGAGCCACCCAAGATTGTGGTTCTGGGGACGCTACCCATCAGTATAAATGAAGGCGAGCTTGAACAACTTCACATAAAGAAGTTATGTACGTACCATAATGTTCCATGTGAGTTGTTCTTCTCGCCTTCATTCTTACGGACCCCCACCTACCTCCATCCAATGTCTGGAAGTTCGAGAGAGGCTCTACGTTGGTTTTGGTTCTTCTGAGGAGTTTCCTCTCACTAGTTGTCTTTAGGATTTCCTTCAAAATCTGATTTAGATTTACCACTAGTTAGCAGCAAACAAGATCTGGGGAAGGTAGAGTTGCATTGTGGTACAGGGTTTTGGCCTTGAGCTGTTAGAGACCTCCAGCTTTGCAAATTGGCTGACTCGGAGCTGAGGATCGGCTCCAAACCCCATCAGTAAGAATGAAGGCGAGAAGAACAACTCACATGGAACGTTATGGTAAGTACATAACTTCTTTTTTATCCAAACACAGCCTTCCAAAGTTTTCGGGTAGGAAAAATCATAAAATCTGAATATGTAAATGATATTTGTATTCACTTGTGCATGTTTTTTGAGCTTGTAGCCCGCTCATGTGTGAAAATTATTATTTATTGTCCACTGGAATTAGTGAATGGTTGAAAAGTGTATTCCCTGCATGCAAAAAAGAAGATTTTAGAAGTTTTTTATCTGGTTCAATGTATGTTTGATTATCTGAACAGTTTACCACCACACAGGCCAAACAATAAAGGAAACCACCAGAAATTAGCTAAAACCACAGATGTTAAGCTGTCAATCCTGCCTTCATTCTTGCTTGATGGGTTCGGAGCCACTCGGCACTTGCTAAGCTCGAGAGTCACTTTTACCAGCTCGAGGCAGCCCCATATCCCATGATGCAAGGCGGTAAGTACCCAGATCTCGTTTGCCGCTTCGCTGATGAGGTCCTCCTTTTACCAGCTCCTGGTAAGTGTTTTATATAATACTATTTTAGCCCCTTTTTCACTTTAAACTTTATATTTAACGTTTTTAGTTTATATTAAGCCCTTTTCTGACTGAAATTTTCCTCACTCCTTAATTTTTTTAGTCAGGCCTTCTCCCCTCCCACCCCCCCCCTTTTTAGGGTGTGTGTGTGTGTGTGTGAGAGGTTAGTTATCAATATTTTTGTTGGGATAACTTGTTCTTTGGGACTGTGTTGTGTGTGTTTCTGCAACTATGTCCAAAGAAAGGGTCTCAGGCTTTAAGAAGTGTGACTCGTGCTGTCAGAAGATGTCTCTGACAGACGGTCACACTTCTTGCTTATACTGCCTGGGACCTCTCCACCTGCAGGACTCCTGTGCGATTTGTCATTCCTTTAGCCAGAGAGTCCTGCAGGAGAGGAGAAATAAATTGATTTTAAGGGGTCTTCTTAAACCGGAGGGCTCTCCGGCTAAGTCGGCTCCGAGCAAGACTTCTAAGTCTTCCAAGGCCCAGGCTTCTGTGTCTAAGCCTGCGGCCTCGGTTCTGACTCTTTCTGAGTCGAGATCGGCTCCGGCTGGAGCCGATCCTGGTTTGCATAAACCTTCGGCACCGATGGCTATCGGTGCCGATACTGGTTCAGTCACATCGGTGTCGGCTCCGACTGGTTCCGACCACCATGTGGCTCAGGCTTCGGTGTCGGCGCCGACCGGCTCCGACACCCTTACTTTTATGTCTGTATCGGCTTCGGCCGGAGCCGATGCATCGAGACCTTCTGTCAGTGCTGAAAAGTCTTCTATGGTTCGTCGGCTCCGATGGTTCCTTCGAAGAAGAGGTCCAGGTCCCCTTCCTTGGAACCGATACTCTCGGCTCCAGCCTCACCTCTCCTCTCGGAACGGAGCCATCGGAGCCGATCATCTAGGTCATCCAGGCTTTCTGACCATGATTTAGAGAGGGTGGTCAGTAGATTATTGAAATCACAGGCACTGGCCCAGATGCTACATAGTCTGTCTCAACAGACGACTATTAGTCCACACCCTCTTGCAGTTCCTCCTTCGACTCTACCTCAGAGTTTGGAGCTGGAGTCTTCGGGAATAGTTTCTGCTATAGCTGAGGGGCAGATACCTCCCCCTTCTGCTCCCTCAGCATCTACTCTTATCTCCTCTTCGAGACCTTCCTTAGAGGGATTCAGTGGTCGGGCTTCCCTGGTCTCCTCCGAGGGGGTGAGTGGCATTGGACCCTTGTCCGACCCCACTCTTCCCCTTGGAGCCTCGGCCTTGGTGAGCTCGGCTCCGACATCTGCCTCGGAGCCTTCCCTTTCGGTGGGCCCTGGAGTTCCGGTTTCTTCGGAACGGGTTCTCTCGGACCTCCCTGGGAGGGGAGCCTTCGAGGTGATGAAGAGTGTGCTGGCCACTGGACTCAGCCAGCAGTCTGTTCCCTTAGCTCCTCCCTCTACGGTGCCTGTCAATATCTCTGCCATCTCTCTTGCTCCCGGACCCAGAGATCCTCCGCCTCAGGTTTCCCCACTGGGAAGAACCCCCTCTTCCGAGGATTCTCCTGATCAGTCAGGGGATCTTCCGCGTAAGAGGACTTGTAAGAGGAAACACGTAGACTCCCCTGAGTCTATCACTTCAGATACCGACTTAGATGAGTCGGAGGGATCCCCAAGATCCCCCTCTGAGGATGTCTCCTTTTCAGACATCCTAGAACTCCTTAAACAGAGGGGAAACTGGCCCTCCAATAATCCCTCTGAGGATGAGTCGGTATACCTAGAGGCGTTTGGATCTCGGCCCTCCACCTCCTGGGTGTCTCCGCCTTTCGACCCCCTTATGCAGGTTATTGCTCGAAAGGCTTGGGCTGCTCCTGACTCTGTAGAGCCAGTTCCTAGGAGGCCGTCTAAATTTATTACTGCCCCTTCGGATAAGCAATTCCTTACAAAAGGTGTCCCTGCTGATGCCATGGTGGTGGCAGCTGCCACTAAGAAGGAACTTGCAGATCCTTCCGTACCTGTCCATCCTCCTAATAAGGACTCTAGGACCATGGATAGGTATGGTAAGCGGATGTTCTCTTCAGCGACCTTTGCTATGCGCTCGCTGAACTACTTATGTCACTTCACCAGACTCCAAAGGGACATCCTTAAGGAGCTAGGTGAAGTAGTACAGGATCCCACAGCTGCAGGGGCTCAAGAAAAAATTGCTTTGCAGCTAGGAACCCTTAATTCTATTGCTAACTCCTCCATGCGACTGATATCATATGCAGCAGATGGAGCGAGTAGGGCCGCAGGTACAGGTGTGGCTCTTAGACGCCATGCCTGGATGCGGCTCTGTAATTTTGCAGATCCCTTTAAGGCGTCCTTCACAAACTCTCCCTTTGATGGGTCAGCTTTGTTTGGCCCTCAAGTGAAGGATACATTGACCAGGTGTGAGCAGGACGGCAAGACTCTTTCTGCCGTAGGGGTCCGTTTTTCCACCCCTTCTAGACCTTACCCTAAAGGACAGAAGGGTGGCAAAATGTGGTTCCACAAATCCCAAGGAGTCACGCCGGATACACGTGGTCAGTTTACCCCTAGAGGCAGAGGGGGTAACAATAACAGACGCCGCTCTAGAGGCAGAGGGGTCCACAAAACCAGGGAAGCAGAGAGCCTCTCTCTGACAAGCCCTTTCAGCATCCCTGAGATGTTGCCCGACTGTCCATCCTTGGAGGCAGTCGGGGGAAGACTATCGCTGTACCCAGAAGCCTGGCGTTCCCTCACTCAAGACAGATGGGTACAGTCGATCATATCCGAGGGTTACAAAATTCCTTTCGAGGAAAGTCCTTTCTCTCACTCAAATTCCCTTCCAGATGTACCACCCGGTCTAAGGGAAATTGCAGAGTTAGAAGTATTAAAACTTCTACAAAAAAAGAGCCATTCAGCCAGTTACAACAGACCATTCAGAGCCCGGAATCTACTCAAGGTTCTTTTTGGTCCCCAAAAAGACGGGAGACTGGAGACCAATATTGGATCTCAGCAGACTCAACAAGTCTGTGAGAAAGACAAGATTCCGAATGGTCACACTTCAGTCAATTCTGCCCTTCCTAGAGAAGGACAACTGGATGTGTTCAATAGATCTTCAGGATGTGTACTATCACATAAAAATTCACAGACGCTCCAGAAGGTTTCTCCGCTTTCGGCTGGGGTCCAGTCATTTCCAATTCAGAGCCCTGCCCTTTGGTCTCACTACAGCCCCCAGAGTGTTCACCAAATGTATGGCAGTGGTCACGGCTCACCTGAGACGTCAAGGATTCCAGGTGTTTCCGTATCTCGACGACTGGCTCCTTTCAGCCACCACCAGGCATCAACTTCTTCAAGCCAGGGATTACACAATAAATCTTTGCACTCAATTGGGAATTTTGATTAACTACGAAAAATCCTCCATATTGCCCTGCCAGTCTATTACTTTCATAGTCACAAACTTAAACACTGTTCGGATGTCAGCTACCCTCACAGACCAAAGAATCTCAGATATACAAAGTCACGTGAGGATCATCCTAGCCAGCAAGAAAGTACAAGCCAGAATGGTTCTAAAGGTGTTGGGCCTCATGGCTGCGGCCATTACCCTTCTTCCCCTGGCCCGCTTCTATATGCGCCTGCTTCAGTGGATGGTATATCAACAAACAGGGCGGAACCAAGTCCTACCCCTTGTGTCGAGAAGCTCTCAGACTTTGGCAATGGGCGATCTCCTCTCATCGGTTTCTGGTAGCAATGCATATCCCTGGGAAAACCAACATTTTAGCGGACAGATTGAGCAGAGCTATTCTCATGCCTCACGAGTGGTCTCTCAAACAATCTATAGTGGAGGAGATTTTTCTAGAATGGGGCCGCCCATGTTGCGATCTTTTTGCTACTCCCCAAAACAGCAAATGCCCAGACTTCTTCTCTCTCTTCCCACTGCCAGGCCATCCCCCCAGAGACGCTCTAACCCAGGATTGGCCCCAGGGACTTCTTTATGCCTTTCCTCCTTTTCCTCTGATTCCACAAGTACTCCAGAAAGCCACCGTTTTGAGAGCCAAAATGATTCTCATTGCTCCCTATTGGCCTCGACAGATTTGGTTTCCGTTCCTCCATCGTCACCTTTTGGTGCAGCCGTGGCATCTGGAACCAGTGCCAGACCTTCTGATTCACCAATCGGGTCAGTTGCACCGGTCTATCCCTTCTCTCAACCTCACAGCATGGTTGCTCCACTTCCTTCCTTAGCCAGGCTTCCTATGATCTCTAATCCTGTTAGAGACATCATAGTAGCTTCCTTAAAATCCTCTACTAGGAGGATTTATACTAGCAAATGGAAACATTTTTCTTATTGGGCAAAAGCCAAAAATATTGATCCCTTTACTGCTCCAGTACAAGCAGTTTTGGATTTCTTAGCGGAAATCTTTCACGCGGGCTCCTCTTCCTCCACGGTCAAAGTTCAGTTGGCTGCTATCTCGAACTTTCATGTCGGGTTCGCAGATCACAACATTATGTCCCACAGGCTTTGTAGAGCCTTCTTAAAAGGAATTTTTCTCCTGAAACCTCCAATCAGGAGTCCTCCTCCTCAATGGGACCTAAATTTAGTGCTGACATCCTTGATTCTTCCTCCCTTCGAGCCAGCTGTTTCATGTTCCCTGAAATTTCTTTCATGGAAAACTTTATTCCTGGTTGCTATTACTTCGGCTAGGAGGGTATCTGAACTTCATGCTCTCTCTGTTCGCCCCCCCTATTTAGTCTTCCACAAAGACAGAGTATCATTGAGAACTAATCCGACCTTTTTGCCTAAGGTCGCCTCAAAGAGTAATTTAAATCAGGCTATTGATCTTCCTGTATTTTTCCCAAACTACTCAAACAGATCGGAACAAAAGTTACATTATCTTGATGTTCACCACCAACTCAGATATTATTTGGACAGAACAAAACAATTCAGGAAATCTGATCAGCTCTTTGTTTCTTATGCTGATAACAAAAAAGGCCTTCCTGTCTCAAAAGTGACCTTATCTAGATGGCTTTCTTCTGTCATCTCCGAAATTTATCAGCTCAGGGGAAAACAGCTGTGCTCGAAACCTAAAGCGCATTCAACCAGAAGCTTAGCCACTTCCACAGCTTTTCAAGCTAGACTTCCATTAGACACTATTTGTGCAGCAGCCACTTGGGCCACTCCTCATACCTTTGTTTCTCATTACAAATTGGATTTGGCCTCCAGGGACAGAGCCAGTTTTGGCTCTACAGTTCTCAAGAGTCTGTTCCATTGAGCCACCCAGGATAGAGGTGCTAGGGACGCGGTCCCATCAAGTAAGAATGAAGGCGAGATTGACAACTTAACATTGAGAAGTTATGTACCTACCATAATGTTCCATGTTAGTTGTCTTCTCTCGCCTTCTTTCTTGCGACCCTCCCTCCTTCCCCCTGGCCTGGACAGACCTTTTCTCTCTACATGGAAGTATGCTTCTTAAGACCATACAGTACTGGTCCTCCAAAACCATCCTTCAGGCTTTTCTCTCCTTCTTTCTTCCTTTGGGAAGTTTTTTTATGCTAGGTGTTGTTGCCTATAGACAACAAACGAGATCTGGGTACTTACCGCCTTGCATCATGGGATATGGGGCTGCCTCGAGCTGGTAAAAGTGACTCTCGAGCTTAGCAAGTGCCGAGTCGGAGATGAGGATCGGCTCCGAACCCATCAAGCAAGAAAGAAGGCGAGAGAAGACAACTAACATGGAACGTTATGGTAGGTACATAACTTCTCATTTAATATCGCTTTCGTCTTCAAGAGACTTCATCAGAATAAAATAAAACACACATCAGCAACTGCTTATATATCAACCACCAATTAAGTTAAATTAAAAAGCACATAATTTAAAGATATATAAACCAAGAAATTAAAAAAAAAAAAGTCATTTTAAAACCTTCGGCCTCCTGTTATATATATATATAAATATATATATATTATATTAACTGCCACATAGTTACTCTTTGCTCAAGAAAATCCTTGAAAGACCCACCCTTCATATTCATCACTACATGTGTGACTCTTCTCTACATCTTACCCAATTTATTTCTCTACCTTTCATTACTAACTTCCTACAATATACAGCTCCATCATTGTATATATGTGCATGTTTTGGAACACGTAGTAATGAATATTAGGGGTGGGTCTTTCAAGGATTTTCTTGAGCAAAGAGAAACTATGTGGCAGTTAAGACTAGGAGCTGACAAACAACCTGGCATAAATGATTCAGTCAATATTAAATGTTTTTTAAAAAAATAGGAGACTGAAGATTTTAAAATTACTTGTTTTTGTTTAAAAATATATATATGTCTTGGTTTATGTATCTTTAAATTATGTGTGTTTTTTAATTGAACTTAATTGATGGTTGATATATATAAGTAGTTGCTGATGTGTGTTATTTTATTCTGATGAAGTCTCTTGAAGATGAAAGCGATATTAAACTGTGGTTTTCGCGAATTCATAGGTTCATAGGTTCATAGGTTCATACTAGGCTATCTGCCCTAGGGCATTTATAAGCCTAGCCAGAGTATGTTTGGCTTTCGCCACCCATTTTAAATTAATTTTGCTATGCCCTTTTTCGAGGTTAGTATACTGTGCCTCTGTCTAACAGTGACACAGAAGTGATACCCGGGGTAAACCTACGATCTCCCATCCACTCATCAAGATTCCTCTTGAAAAGAGTCAATGAGGGACTCTGCCTAACCTGGACTGGGATTTTATTCCAGAGTGAAGGGAGCCTCTGGGTTATGAATCTGTCCCTCCAGCATGTCCTATTTATTTCAGTGCTGAGGTTCAAGTCTCTCGAGCGTGTAGCTCGATGGGATTTGGATTTTTTGAGGTGCAGCATGTCCCTTAATTCCAGGTTGGACATGGCCTTATACACCAGGCACAGGTCACCTCTGAGCAGGCAGTATGCCACTGAGTAGAGCTGGAGTTTCTTTAACCGGGCAGCATATGGCATCTGTTTGAGCCCTTTGATCCTCTTGGTGAGGTACTTTTGGGGTCTTTCCAGTTGCTGCAGGTGTTTGGTAAGGTACATCCCAAAAGGGGCATTGTACTCAATTATGGGCCTGATGAGGGATGAGTAAAGAGGCACGATGACCTCCCCTAATCTAGATGTGAATCCCTTCATGATTAGGTGGGCTATATAAAATGTTTTTCTAACCACTTTGGCCACGTGGTTGTCAAATGAGAGATTGCTATCAACTTGGGTCCCCAGGACCCTAATTACTTCTTCTGTACTTAATGGATTAGCACCTATGTGGTAATTTGTGGGCACTTTGTTTTTGCCAAAGGGGATGACTATACACTTTTTGGCGTTTAGCTTGAGGCCATGGCTCTGGCACCAGTTGTCTGTTTCTACGAGGCCCTTTTGGAGGATGCTTGTGTCGGCTGGAGAGTCGATTATGGCACCCAGTTTGCAGTCATCTGCGAACTTGGTCAGCTACAGTCCTTCCGTGTTGGCCTGTACCTCCGAGAAATATATACCAAACAAGAGAGGTCCCAGGACTGAGCCTTGTGGGACGCCACTTGTAACTGGTTTGGAGTCTGACATGGCTCCAGCAATTCTAACCATGTGGGTTCTGTCCTTGAGCCAGTTTGCAACCCATCTAGTGACATAGGGGTTTATATTTAAGCTGGTGAGCTTATCTATAATGCCCGAGTGGGGTATTGTATCGAAGGCTTTTGCGAGGTCCAGATAGGCTGTGTGGACCACCTTCCCTTCGTCAATGGCCTTGGTGACTGTTTCAAAGAAGTCAACCAGGTTTAAGAGGTAGGATCTGCCTTTAACAAAGCCAAACTGGGTAGGATCCAGTGTCTGTAGGTCCCCAATATCTTTATTTATGAGGTCAATGATGATCCTTTCCATAGCTTTGCAGACCAAGCTAGTCAGGCTTATGGGGCGATAGTTTCCAGGGTCCGTTGAGGCACCACCTTTGTGGAGAGGGACCACTGTTGCTGTACGCCACTCTTTGGGTACATATCCTGTAGTAAGGCTGAGATTGAACAGTAGTTTTATGTTTGAGTTTAGCTCTTCTTGGAGTTCATGTAGGACGCAGCCTGGGACACCATCTGGTCCCATTGATGCTGTGTTTTTTGCTTTGGAGAGGGCGGCTCCCACCTGAGCATCTGAGATGTCAGGGGCAGCACTCTGCTGGGATAGATATTTGCCCTTTGGTGGGAGGGGAGAAGTTTGCGCTGAACCTGTCAGCTAGGATGTTGGCAATGTCTGTGGGATCAGTGTATTTTTGTCATTTTGGACTAATTCTGAGCATATCTGGGAATTCCCACCCAGGTTCCTAACATAACTAAAGAAAGCCTTGTGATTATCCTTAGTGTCCTGTGCAATTTTTCTCTCGAAGCTGGCCTTTGACAATTTTATGAGTGCCCTTAGTTTTTTGCTAATACTGATCAGAGATGCCTTCCCTTTTTGGGATTTTGCTCTATCATGTAGTAGCTTCCTCCTTCTATTGTATAGTTTGTTTATGGCTGGGGTCCACCAGACAGGTCGTCTGCCTTTGGAGGATTGGGTCTTGGTTTTATTTGGGATTGCATGATCCATGCAGTCCTGAAGGTGTTCATAGAATGCATTTATAAAGGATTATGCAGTCTGGGCCGTATTTTCCACAGGCCCAGGGGCTTTGAAGGATTCCACCTCGGTTTTGAGGAGTGTGAAATTTGCTTTAGAGAAGTTTTTCTCTGTGGTTTTCTGGGCAGGGGGTGGGGTCGGGATGTGAATATCCAGTGAGATCAGTTTATGGTCTGATCTTACCAGTGAGGGATACACTTCTGGTCTGGAGCATAGAGTCCCCATGTTGGTGATGATCAGGTCCAGTATGTTTTCCCCTCTTGTGGGAGTGGTAACAAGTTGTTCCATAGCATTTGAGTTTATGAATTCTAGGAACCTTTGGGCAAGGGTGTTGGAGCTAGAGAAATGCTCCCAATCTATGTTTGGGTAGTTGAAGTCGCCCAATATAATGGTGTTCGGAGAGACCTTCATATTTTCCAGTGTTCTCAGGAAGGCCGAGTGGGGTTCCTGGGTTTGGGAGGGTGGTCTGTAGCAGGCTATAAACTGGAAGGCAGTTTTACCCACTGTTAGTTGCACATGGATAGTCTCTGATGCTTCGTGCTTTGCCACCAACCTGGAGGTGTGGGTATCTTTGATAAATATCGATACTCCCCCTCCTTTTGTGGTTCGGTCCAAGTTTTGGGGCTGAAAAGCATGGTATGAGGTATAACCTGGTAGTGCTGGGGTGCTCTCGGGACCCCTGAACCAGGTTTCTGTTACTGCACAGATATCGATGTTCTCCATGCTAAGGAGAGTTTCGAGTGCATGCATCTTGAGGTTTAGACTTCTAGCGTTGAGTAGCATTACTCTTAGTTTCTTATCCCTTGTGATACCTATGGAGGTGGGTTTGTCTTTGAGCCTTGCCTAAAAAGGCACTATGGGGTAGCAAGAGCCTTTGCCAATATCCGAAAGCCCAGGGGTGACAGGTGCAAGCCGTCCCTAGCAAAGCATCATGGCTTGTCGTGCATATCATCCCAAGCTGATAGGCATTGGATCCCCTTTGAATGACACCAATACTTAAGCCAATTGTTGAAATTGATCATCTTGTCTTCATACTGTGGCATCATTCTTGGTGAGGGTAAGATGCTATTCAAGGTCAGGGTCATACCAGCCTGGGCTACATGCTCAGAGAGCTCCTCTATGTCTCTTTTCATGTAGTCCAGGGAGGTACATCTCAGGTCATTCACACCAGCATGGACAATGACTGAGTCATATTTGTACTTGCCTTGGAGTGACCTGAGTGCTTGTGTTATGTGGTGGTTTCCTTTATTGTTCGGCCTGTGTGGTGGTATATTATTTTTATTGGTGCTTGGTTTGCTGCTACATCATTTGGGATTGTTTTCTTTATTATCCGAACAGTTTGATTACCCAAACTACCCTAGGTCCCAATTAGTTTGGATAATCGACTCTCTACTGTATTTCTGAAGAAAGAAGGCCTGATGATTCTGACTTTGATAGAAATAGGGCTTTTTCCCCTGGAGATTATGAAGTCCAACTCTCTGACTGTGTGGAAAATTTTAAACCATATCCTCCTGTGGAGGAATTTTCTTTTAATCAGACAATTGAATGGATCAATGAGGTATTTTTTATGGAAACAAATACATGTTGCCCCTGAACCGAGGAGGTAGTATGATATGTTACAAGTGGATATACCTAATTTCTTTCCCATCGCGCCTACACTGCCAGCCCTGCAGGATGTATTAAATACTGCTTGTACTTACCATGATGCTTAGCTGATAGTCCCTAAAAAGGCAAATAAGCTTTATAAGGTACCTCAAGCTAATAAAGCTCTTTCTCTCACCTTATATCTGACCATGGAGCCATTTTCAGTGTGTCTAGTGCTGTCAATAGGTTGGTCCTCAACAAGAACCCTTCATGTGGTGACAAGTAGGATAAATATAGGACCATATATGTAAGAGAAATTTTCTCCTTCTACTTTGGCCTTACAAATGAATTAACAGGCATATATGTGGAAATTTATGCTTTGTTATATAGACAGTCTGTGGGCAGTTTTTTCCACTCTTCCTGCAGAAAAAAAACTCTTTTTTGAACCAAACTGTTTTGACACTCTCTCCAAGGTATCTAATCATGTTTTGAGGATTGTGTATGATTGTGCAGATACTGTGTCTAGGACCAGTGCTACAGTCTTTTAAAGATATGCTTGAGTATGTAACAGAAAGTTTGCAGATAAGGTATAGTCTGAAATCTTGGCTTCAACTCTGTATGAAGAGGTATTATTTGGCTCTTTTGCTACCCAGGTAATTAAGCAATATGACAAAAGAGGGAAATTAATTAATGGAATTTCTAAGATCTTTCATGTACCCCAATACAAATCTTATAGGCCTCCCTGCTACACAAAATCTGTCATACCTCTCGAACAACATGCAAAAAAGGAGATGGCAGGATGGTAACAACAAAAACAAAAATAGTGGCCTTTTCAGGAAAAAGGAAAAACCAATAGCACAGAACGACTATACCAGAATTCCTTACTCTGTTCCCTCCCCTCCACCCACTATCTCCACAAATCTGTCCTTAAAACTGGCCCTCAATGTTCCCCTTTGGCAAAAGACTATTTCAGACTCCTGGGTGTTAAAAGTGGTACAGGATGGTTACAGTTGACACTGGATACAAAAACCTCCTTTCAGGGGAATAGCACCCTACCCTCTGGACTAGACAAAATTTTTTTTCCTCAGGTTCTTCAGTCACATATCCAATGAATCACTGAACCAATGCCTTTAAGACAAAGGGGTAAAGATGTCTATGTCAGAATGTTTATGGTACCAAAAAAAGAGGCTTCTTGGAGACCAGTACTAGATCTTTCTTTTCTAGATGTGTGTGTGAAAGTTCACAAGTTCAAAATGTTTACCTTACAGAACCTGCTAACCCTCATTCCCCCCATCAGTTATATGGTAATTCTAGACCTAAAAGAGGCTAACTTTCCCATTCCCATAGCCATAGGCTTCAGAAAAATTCTAAGGTTCTCCGTTTCTGGATCACATTACCAGCTCTCTGTATTACCCTTTGGTTTATCTACAGCTCCAAGGGTATTCACAAAATGTGTAGCCCCAGTCATAACGTACTGTAAACTGAATGTCATTCACATCTCTACTTGTTTAGATGACTTGTTTATCTTTGCAGTCTTTATCTAGATCTCAGGAGTCATTAACATGGGTTATGTCTCTTCTAGCCAATATGCACATCTAGATAAACATTGCATTTCACTGGATTGTGTTTCTATGATGCCTTACAATTTCTACTCTTCAAGTGGCCTTTTAAACATAGGACAAGGTGAATTTTTATCTGGATTTTTCCTTATCTTTTCAAATTAGTCTCAGACATCTGCCAGAAAATTTCTCAGGCTCCTAAGGTTCGTGGCTAGTATGATTATCATGATATCTCTAGCCAGATTACAATTGATAAAGGTACAGTAGTATCTAAAAAACACATGGACCCAGCATTTGCATTTTCTGTAGTATCAGATTTCAGATTTGAGTTTTATAAAAAGGAAACTGCATTGATGGAAACAACAAATTCAACTCGACCCAGGTCTCCCCTTCTGTTTATAGACCCCACCAAACCAATCTGTAACCACAGACACGTCAGATTTTGCTCTAGGAGCAGTTTCCAGAGGGGTAAAAGTGCAAATCCTGTGAAATCCTTCAGACAGACCAAAGCATATAATCTTAAAAGAGATGGCTGTGATCCATGTCGTGAAGTATCTCCATCATCTTTGGCCCCCAGGATCTCTGCAAGTGATTACAGACAATACCACAGTCATGCAATATATAAATAAGTTGGGAGGTACAAGGTTGTACCTACTGTGCTGGGTGGCAATGATGGATTTGGACTTAGCTCTTTAGCATCCCCAACTCTCTAAGCATCTTACAGTCCATTAAAGCAAAATAGTAGCAGACAAGCTGATTAGACCAGGACAGGCTTTCAGAAATGGAAATTGAATGAGAGGGTCTTCCAGGAATTGATCCAGTTGTGGGAAATAGCTCAAGTAGATCTGTTTGCCTCCTTTCAAAACAAACAACTTAACAAGTTTTGATCCAAGACTCCTTGCAACCTAGCATGGAAAATAGGTGCTTCTTCATTCCCTTGAAAGGGAATGTTCCTTTATGCATCACTACTATTTAAACTGATATCCACGGTAATTCTGAAGATTCAAACATATACCCCAAAATCATTGTGGTGACCCTATTTTGGTCCAGGCCACATTGGCTCTCCCTTCTTATAAAATAGGCTAAGGGCAGTTACACAAGCTTCCTCACAGACTGGATCTTCTCACACAAGACAGGGTGAACTCGATACACCCCAATGTAGGAGGGTGGCCTAATGGTTAAGGTGTTTGCCTTACAAACACAAGGTACAGAGTTTGAATCTCACAGGGGTAATTGGCTAGGCTTAAAATGGCTTGCAAGGGCAGTTAGCCTAGTACTAATCTATGAACCTATGAACCTATATAACATCAACTGACTATCTGGAAGATTAATTTCTAATACTTTTTAGGCACTTATATCAGGAAGGCATGCAGGAAGTAGTAAAGGAGGCAAGGAAGCCTGCTATTTGAAAATCCTATGTTGGTAAGTGGAAGTAAATTTCTAATTGGTGCTTAACCAATAACCAGGGGCTCATCAAAGATTTTGTATCACTGGTACTCAAATATTTGACTGAGTTATTTTCCTCTGGCCTCTCTTATTCCTCTATAGAGGTTGATTATGTAGCCATTTCAGCATGATTGCCCATAGATCCTCCTCATTCTTCTCTGCTTACTATGAAACTCTTTCTTAAAGACATTTTATACCTGAGACCTCCTTGTAAACAGGTTTCTCCTTCTTGGGATTTCAGCTGTGTGCTGGAGAAATTGGCTGTATCAACATGTGAACCTGCCTATCAAGTGATTTAAGGTTCTTGACTTGGAAAACTGCACTTGTCATTGCTCTGGCATCTGCAAGAAGAAGTATATGATGTGCAAGCTCACATAGTGGGTGAGCCCTATCTGATTTTCCACAGGGATAGGTCTCTTTAAGAACAAACTAGTCATTCATGCCCAACGTGGTTAGAGAGTTTACTCTGAATCAAGCCACCAATCTCCATGTTTGGGAAAGGATTTTGCATACAGTGGAAGTCCATAGACATCCCAGGTACTATCTTGACAGAACTAAGTCCTTTAAAAAAGCTAATCAGCTATTCATTTCTTATCAGGAGGCAAAAAAGGACACCCTGTGAATAAACAGACGATTTTCAGGTAGCTGTCACAGCAACTTTTTTTTTTTATTCACACCATGGTAAATCTATTCTGAGGAGTAGCAAGGCACATTCTATTAGAATATTGTCTTCTTCAATGCCATACTGGAAAGAGGTGTACTCTAGAAGCATTCCAGGGCAGCTACACGGTCCTCTGTACATACCTTTACAAACATTATAAACTGGATTCCTCTTCTAGATCCAGGCCAAGCTTTGCTTGAACCATTCTTCAGAGGTTCATTGATCCATATTTTCCTTCTCTCGGGTTGGCTAAGCTTTGTTGTTCAACCTATGTAGCCTAAGGGCTACTACAGCAGTTGGAATGATGACTAGAATACAGTTGTGCAAATATCACTTATCCATAATAGTAGATGATCAAATTCTTCACTGCTGCTTCCTCACTCCTGCAGTAGCCACATCCACCCTCCATCCCCCTAGTCTTGTATATTGTTATAGATGGGATATAAAGTAAGGTTGTTCTGTTTATACTGTATATGTTTATTGTTATTATCGGTTGGTTGATTCAGGATTGATAGGCTCTTCTCTCATTGTTTGGGCAGGAAAGTCATGAAGAAAGTGTTACTCTGACTACTGATTTTCCTCCTTTGGTTTGACCAAGCAGCAGTCAGAATGAAGGAGTGGTGGGAGCCAGAACTTTTGCAAACTCTCTGGTTGTTTTCTTCCTAAGCAGAAAACAACCCATAAAGTTTAAGGGCTCCTGCAGCACTGAAGAATTTGAACATCAACTGTTATGGGTAAGTTCGACTTGCACGACTGTACTTCATGCTTTGCAGCAAAAGCATTGCCAGGTCTATTGCTGAGGGTGATGCATCTGCCCCCCAGCATATGTTACTAATGTGATGGGCCAATGCCACCTTACTCCTTTCCACAGGATGGGTAATCTGACAGTGGTCACTAAGTCCAGCACAGTGTAGTGGGTGGTCTTGCAGGTGGAGCTGCATGCTAATATGGCAGTCCAAGGGCGTGATTAACTCCAATTAGCCATGTTCTTTCCTCCAGAAATGCCCACAGCTCCTAATTTGCTCAGCTGAGCAATTCCCAGGCTCACTTGATGAGTAAAACTTTACTCCAGGAATAAAATGGGATCACTGTATAACCATGGCAGTCAGCTATTCACTCCTATGTGAGTACACGTGGTTCAAGTAATTTCAGCAGGTATAGGAGATGGGGTGGGTATTAGTATGTCTGTGTTAGCATCCTTAAGGACATGACTGACACTGCATGAATAAGTGTGTGTGTGTGTGTGTGTGTGTGTGTGTGTGTGTGTGTGTGTGTGTGTGTGTGTGGGATACGGACTGCCTTGGTGGTCGCACTCATACCTCTCAACCTGCAAGCACTAAAAATCGGAACAAAAGCCTTTGAAAAATATGAATATACAGCTAAAATTGTTGGCATCTAATTATCACAAAATTTGATTGCCAAATAGCACATAACTCATCCTTTTCCAGTAGGAATGTGACATACTACTCAGAAAAATATTTTAGAAAATGGGAGTGACAAAAATTATGGAAAAATATAAGCACATTATCAAAGAGTCAGTGTAAAATATGTAGGCTTTAATGAACTGTATCACAATATTATTCCACATAAGGTCATTTATTTTTATTTCAGAAAAAGACGTTAAAAAATGTGCATCCCTTTTCTTTAAATTATTGGTGCCACTAGTGTTTTGCTCATGTAGTGTGGTTTCCAGTGTACTAGACTGCTTTAGAAAATCTCTTGCATTGAGGTTGATTTAGAAAATTGTGTGAAGGTGACAAGTACCTTAACCAATTGGTCAAGGATTTACTTACTTTAAAGGAACAGCTCAAAACCAAGAAGACCCATAAATTCAAACATGACATCACGGACTATGAGAGAGGTAAACCTTTTGGATTACAAAAGAATGTCAGATTTGTTGAGCAGGACAAGACCAAACCAGCCCTTAAAAGGAAGAGGCCTCAGTCCATACTCAAAAGATGTCCTAGTGGCTGCAGTGGCACTTCAGGGGATGATTCATCCTCCACCACTGATATTGAAATCACCCCCACCTCTGAGTCACCAGCAGCCAAGAAATGCTTAAGTACTGACCCTTTGGGGGAGGTAGGCACAGAGGAGGTAGAAAACACCAGTCCTGTAAACAACATTCAACATCTCTTAGACCTGATTCTACCACACTAAGGGACACAAATAATGTGTATAACATTTCCACCCACCCAGTTTCTGATATTGAAATAAACTTACTGAACAAGGGACTAAGTTTTGTTCCTGTTTTTTTGTTAATGAAGATACATTTGCCAGAGATGTTTCAAACTTTTGCCACTTGGTGAATTTAAGATTGTTTTATGGTGATGGTACTCAGGCTCAAAGGTCTACTGATTTTCATTTCTGTAAATCCTCTTTCATGCCACCCATGGACAAACACGTTGCTATATTTAAGGACTGTGTGCTTAAGGATTTGCACTTTAACAAATTTCTTTTCATGAATATGAAATAACCTTACACAGCAGGAGCAACAGGTGTTAATTAAGTGTAGGGATAACCATGATCTGGTTATTTCACCAGCAGACAAATGTGGGGCGGTCGTGGTCATGGATTGGCTGATGTACTTGCCAGAGGCTGAAAGACAATGATCTAATGTCCAATTTTATATGCACATGGCATTAGATCCAACACCAAAATTTTAACAAGAAATAGACAGATTTCTGAACCTTGCCCTGGAAGAAGTTATCATTAATAAGAAAACTTTGTACCACCTGACTGTATCTGTTCCCCAATCTCAATACCTTTATTTATTGCCCAAAATTCACAAAGATCTAGCAAAACCACTGGGGAGGCCCATTGTATCGGACATGGGGTCACTTACAGAACCGTTAACTACATTTCTTACCAAATATTTACAACCATTATTGTCAATGGTCAGGGCCAGGATTCAAGATACTACCCAATTTTTACAGATTGTGAGGGATACACAGATGGATATTAGTTGGCTAATGTGCACATTGGATGTGACCGCCCTGTACACCAACATTCCCCATTGGGCTGGATTAAAGACTATTCAATTTTTGGTGGATAAGGCCAATATATATTCACCAGGCTTTAACATCCTTCTTTTCTGTCTGACCAAACATGTGCTATCCAAAAACTTGTTTTATTTCCATGGTAGATGTTATTGGCAGGTGAAAGTTACCGCCATGGGGGCTTCTTTTGCCCCATCTATGCTGACCTTTTCATGGGTTTTATAGAGGGACAACTTATTTATGACACAGACCATAATTTATATCTTGATGAGATTGATATTTGGCGGCGTCATCTGGATGATTGCTGGATGGTGTGGAGGGGGTTGACATACATGTACATGAATTTGTAAATTATCTCAATGAAAATAAGTGGGGCATCCAATTTATGTTAAATTTTCACATCAATCAGATTTTGTTCTTGGATGTCACTATCATTATTGAGGCAGACCACACACTCAGGATGGAGGTATTTCATAAACATCCACAATATAACACCTTACTTCATGCCAGAAGTCATCACCCACGACACACCATCTGCAACATCCCCAAATCCCAATTCCTCAGGATAAGATGTATTTGTTCCTCAGATAACTCTTATGAGTGCTATCAACAGGATTTGAAAAATAGATTTCTCAACAGAGGATATAATAACATCATTTAGGCCAGTCATTTTGCCTCACAGCAACCATGATCTTCTCTGTTGCAATATCAACATACTTCCAAAGACAATAACTGAGATGAGCTGGTCAGTTTTGCCACCACCTTCAGGCAGAACATCAATACTTTAAGGAAAATTATTGATCACCATTGGGACATCCTTTTGGCCAATGATAAGCTTTCGGAGCTTCTTTCTCTGAAATGTCTTTTCTCCTACCAATGGGGTCCCATGTTGGGCTCTTATTTTAATCATTACAAACATAAGATGCCCTCTAACACACAGCAGGTCACACTGTTTAGGGACAAATTGGTAGGGTGCAAACCCTGTGGTCATTGTTCAGCATGTACCCATGTACTTAAGAGTAAAGAATTTACTAGTAGTAATACCTCTAAGGTTTATGATATTTTGTGTTTTGGAAACTGTAGCAGTGACTGGGTCTTATATTTAGCCACTTGCTCCTGTTCAGCCTTTTACGTGGGGGAAACCTCAAGGTCACTGAGGGTTCATATTTCCTCAGTGACATAAGATACAAAAAGATTGTCCAGTTCATTATTTAAACATACAATGATCCATACCACTGCTGTGTTCAAATTCATTATCATTGACAAGGTCAGAGGGAACAGAATGTACAAAACTGGCTGGCATACTAAGTTAAACAATAAAGAATCCAGTTGGATTATCAGGTTGTGAGGTTTGTTTACACCTGGCCTGAATGAGTTAAGTTAATCATCCAATGAGACGCTTGCATTGTGACAAGGCTGACTATTTCAATCAATTGTGTGTGCTTTCTATTGTTATTGGACTGAGGAAGGCTAATCTTTGCCAAAACCGAACTGCTTATTTAATTCAGTTTTATTCCAATTGCTGGAGCTGCCATAATAAACTGGAAAATTTTTTTCACCCTTGCTGGATGTCTTGTTTTGTGCCTTATTGACTTTGTTTAGTCTGTGCACCCGCTGTACTTGCGGATTTCCTTGTGTGAAGGTAAATTAAGCCTGAAAATAGGAACATACCTCAGAAATAGGGGCATCCTAAATCAGGTCTGAAAACAGGAATGCTCCTCCAAAATAGGGACAGTTAAGAGGTTGCACTACAGGAATTTCCTAGGAAATCAAAATTCTGGCTGTGTGTGTGTGTGTGTGTGTGTGTGTGTGTGTGTGTGTGTGTGTGTGTGTGTGTGTGTGTGTGTGTGTGTCTGTGGGAGAGTGAATGCATGAGTGTTTCCATGAGTGTGATTGACTGGGGGCGAGCTTGTTTATTAATGGGTAGATCTTGCACTGTATATTTGAATGCCTGGAGGTGTATATATGTGTGTCTGTAGTGGGTGCCTTTGCCAATGAGATACATGGACCACTAGGGAGAACATTAGAGCAGTCAGGACTGACAGCATTAATGTGCAACCCAATGACATGATAAAGAGCTGATACTGAGGTCTCTTTCATTACATCCATACCTGTCTCTGAATTGGATTATCTCACTGTCACAAATTACCAACCTGCACTGAGCAATTAATGAGAGCTTTGAGCATTTTTGAGAATCTTAGGGATGACCTTTCACACTGTTTTCTAAAATGAAAAACAATTGAAGTGCAGCAAACTTTTTATTCCTAAGTAATTAGCAGTGTTCAACAAGATACTTTGGTCAGTAGATTCCCAAGGATAAATAATTTATTCTCATGCCATCACAAGGTGCTCACCTCATTCTTCTTAGCTTTTCAATCAGATTTAACTCAGCGATGGTTTATATATCCAGTTCCAAAAATCACGTCTTATTGTAACTAGAACTGAACAAGAGAGGGAATGGCATTTGCACCACTAACTACTTCTGCCACAGACATATGTTGACAACATCTCTGTTGATTTTTCTGAGAGGAAATAGGTTTGCTACCATGGGATGCTATTATCCTTTGCTGCTGGGTCTGCTGATTGAAAATATTAAAGAAAACAATAAAAAGCATCTAGATTATTATATTGGGGACTGCTTATTAACATGTTAGATTTGCATATGTGGATAATAGCTAACTTTAAGTTATGTAATTCAAATCAAGTTCTGATTATTTAGTACTAAAGACTGTCAAACCTTGTGCATTTCACCTTTTTTTTTCTCTAGAATAACCTCACAGAACTGAAATCATTTGGTTCTCCACCAGAAGCTGTTGTTAATGTTACAGCAGCTGTGATGATTTTGTTAGCACCAGGGGGGAAGATTCCAAAGGACCGGAGTTGGAAAGCTGCTAAAAATATGATGGGAAAAGTGGATGCCTTCTTAGATAGCTTAATAAACTACAAAAAAGAGAGCATTCCTGATCCTTGCCTTAAAGCTTTTCAGTAAGTGTAACATCAAGGTCTTGATTAACATATGTTTTTGTTGCAGCAGTTTAGCATGAAAATATTCAGTGTTGTAATAAGTCACTAATCATTTTAAGAAAATGTTAATTATATCTTGAGAGGAATGTTGTAGAGAAGGTAGTTTATTTTTATTTTTTTTTTTTATTTCTTTTCTCCTTTAAAATGGATAAGTCCTTGCAATTGATTTCCATTTGTAAATGTATTTACTACAACATAAATAAGAAGAACTCATCTGATTAAAATTCATTATGCATTAGATAATGCATGCATCACAGCTTTTTATTAATATACCCTGGTGTCATCCAGCAAATGCCTGGCTGAGTGTAAATTACTAACAAGCAAATGGACCAACACTTTGGGCAACCTTCACTGAAAAACGAGCACAAATGCAAAGAAAAACACTTCAGCGATAGGAAACGCTTAGGACCACAGAACTATAAGAACTTTAATAAAACACCAAATCAACAAGTCACAAAATTTCGGGTCAGTGCCCTTCTTCATTGTGTAGTAAAATCATTCAGCCAGCTTTTCAACTTATATAACACAGGTGTAGAATAATATGACACAGCCCTAATTAAAATCAATTATCCAACTTATAACATAATTATAAAGTATATTCAGTTAAAATGACTATAAAACAACATTTTCTCATTTTAGATTTGACTATTTCTTCTTTAAAACAGGTTTAATACTGATAGCTGTATTAATACCTGGAACAACATCTGCTTGTAGTCTAAGAATCCATTCATATTCAACTAATTCTAGTCGATTATTTAAATATGCACCCCTTCTACTTTTATATACTAAGTTAATCACCCTGAACTGAAATTCATGTTCCAAACCTGCTTCTCCTATATGCTTGGCTAGTGCATTGGTACTAATATTTCTTATCGCTGATCTGTGCTCAGTTATTTGATCTTTAAGTCTAATTGTGGACTTACTAACGTAGAAGGCAGAGCATTTTGAGGAAGTAGCAAGATATATAACATTATAGCTATTACAGGTAGCAGAATATCTAAACATATATTTTTCTTTAGTTACAGGATGTATAAATTCATTATTTCTTTGTGTGTCCTTACAACATACACAGTTATAACAAGGAAAGGTACTGCAGACTTCATGTCTTTATAGCATAAATGTTTTTTGAGATTATAACTATTTTTATAAGCAAAACTCAGTTTATCACCTATCAACTGCTTGATGTCTGGCATCGTGACTAAAATATTCCAATTTTTTGTAATAATTTAATTTCATCAGTCCTTCTGTTATATATTTCTATTATATTTAGTAATGTAGCATAACTGTACAGATTTATGCTGACAATTAATTGTTTGTGGACAGTCTTTCTGTGCCCCCCACACCCCCCCTACTTAAATATACCAACTCCGAGACCGCACTTCAGTGCAGGAAAAGAAAATTCTCCCATTTTGCATTGTACAGGGTCATTAGCGCTAGCTTACATGACGTATTACGTCACATACGTCAGTACTGGCCAAACATAATATTTCAGAACTCCGTTTTCCGACGTTCTGAACAATCGATTAAATAAACGTTCGCTTAAAAGTGTTCGAGTATGTTGTATTTGACATTTAAGCATTTGTTTATTTAACATAGACACTATTAAACCTGTTTTAAAGAAGAAACAGCCAAATCTAAAATGAGAAAATGTTGTTTTATAATGGTTTTAACTGAATATACTATATAATTATAAGCTGGATAACTGATTTTAATTAAGGCTTTGTCACATGATTCCACACATGTATTATATAAGTTAAGAGGTTGGTGGAATTATTTTACTACACACTGAAGAAAGGCATTGGTCTGAATATTTTGTGACTTGTTCATAGGTTCATAGGTTGGTATTAGGCTATCGGCCCTAGGGCCTATACAAGCCTAGCCATAACAATTCCCTGGATATTTCTTCCCACAATATTTACTTCCCTAGACCCCTGTCTAGCAGGGCAACTGACGTGATCCCCGGGGTGAATTTCCTATCTCCCATCCAATCGTCAGGGTTCCTTTTGAAGAGGGCCAAGGAGGCACTCTGCTTGACATGTATGGGCAGTCTATTCCAGAGTATGGGGAGTCTCTGAGTCAGGAACCTATCCCTCCAGCATGTTTTGTTTATTGTGATGACAAAGTTGGTTGTTGATTTGTTGTTTTATTAAAGTTCTTAAAATTCTGTGGTCCTAAGCATTTCCTATCACTGAAGTGTTTTTCTTTGGATGAATGTAAATTACTGACATGGTCTCAGTCCTCAACATGGGTCAAAATCTCACTGCCTATTGGTTAGCACTTTGCAGTGGTTTGCCTTTATTGTTACTACAATTAATATTTTAATTTGTTCCTTATGGTCTCACAATGAAGGTAATTTGACCAAGTCTATGTCCAGGATGACCTAAAGTTGAATAGCAGCACATGGACTGAAGTAGTTGGCTAAGGAAGGATTGGAGAGGGAACTAGTCCAATCTCATCACAGGTATACCACCAGGGGAAAGGCCTGGAAGTACAGCTTCTACACTAGGAGTGTGGGGGTGGGGGAGAAGGCCAACAGTCTGCCAAGGAGTGCACATACTCAGGATGGGTTTGGAGATACAAAAATGGAAGTACATACACAGGATGGCCTAGCACATCAGGCTTTGTAACATACTTTCTGGGCAAGAGGGGAGGTTTTTATGAATATTTACTGAAATCTATCTCAACTCGATGAGGACTGAAGTACCTGTCTCTTGCATCCTTTCTTGGTGTCTTAGGTTGACTGGGGCTTGATTGCGAAGGAAGAGAGAACTAGATGTGGTGATTATAATTCTAATACGTGTGTGTGTGTGTGTGTGTGTGTGTGTGTGTGTGTGTGTGTGTGTGTGTGTGTGTGTGTGTTTCTGTTTGTGAGTGTAGGCAGCTGGATTAATTTTCCAAAACTGACACTAGAATACATACAGAGGGTGCTGTACTCCTGAGTGTACATTTGAATGAGATGTCAAACAGATGTTCCTTTGCTGGAGTTGATGGCAGCTTGGGTGGATGTAAAAAAAAAGATCCCACAACACCTATCACAAAGCAAAGAGGTTCTTTATTTAAAAAAAAAAACATTATGCAGAATACTATTTACAAACTTACATATTTAATATTTATACAGTGAACACATTTCCACTCCTTTCCGGTATTTCCAAGCAATCATAGATATCTTACCTTTCATTATTATGTTAAACTTCTATATGCATGGTCTTATTTGACCCCTACTCCTTTTTCCACAACCATCATCTATTTTTTCTTAAAATTACTGCTAGTTCCATTTACCATTAAACATGATTTCATTTCGCCTTTCATTCCAAATGGTCCAAATAACATAAAATCTGAAGTAGCTAACTTCATTTGTGTAGCAATCTATGGGTATCGAATCCGACTTCAGATCTGAGCCGGCAGTTTTCAACAGCTTAGATCTGAGCTCCTAGCTCCTCCCCCTACCCATAAACCCCTGCCAACCCTGACTGACCCCAGATCTATTTGCCGCGCTTGTTGTCAGCAGCTGGGTTTTCAAGCTCCCGGCTTGGTCGTTTAGTTGTGAGAAAAACAAAAAAAATTATTTATTTTCTATCCCTTTAGTGTGAGTGTGGTGTGTTTAGATCCCTTTGGTCTGTAAACCCTAGTGTTAACTTTTACTTTAGTTATATTTTTCCCTCCCTCTCCCTCTCTGGTTCGTCAGGGTCTGTGCGCGTGTGTTGGGGACTAACGAGAGTGTCCTCCTTAGCTTAAAATGTCTGAGGCCCCAAAACCAATCTTCTCCAAATGCACCGAGTGTGGCAATAAGCTTTCACCGGCTGATGGCCACACTCGGTGTGTTCTGTCCCTTGGGGTTGGACACCTTTCCTCTGGGTGTTCCATTTGTATGGCGTTCAACCCCAGGGCACTTAAGGACCAGAGATCCAAGCTAATCCCGGCGTGTCTCTTGCCCCCGGATTCGGCTTCGGCCTCCAGTCCTACCGTGGCTTCCACCGCGGCTTCGGCGGCGGCCACTCCTGCCTCTCTTCCCCCGGTTGGGACTCAACCTCCCACTGTAGGGCCGGAGGAGAGGGAGGCCAGGAAAGACAAATGGAGGGAGAAGCACCACAAGCAGAGGGCTGAGGCCTCCGCATCAGCCCCCCCGGCTAAGCAGTCTTCTCCCTCCAGGGCTTCCCGGTCTCCTCCCTCTCGGATCTGGTCTCCCTATTTTTCTCCGGGTCCTGAGGAGGAGGAGACCTGATCTCCTTCGAGGTCATCGAGGCGGCACTCCCGTCCCGCCTCGGTGGCCTCGTCGAGATCCACTTGCAGCCTTTCCGATGCGGATTTGGACCGGATGATGCGAAGGTTCCTCCAGGCCCAACTGCAGATGGGAGTGCTTCTGCCTCCCCCCCCCCTCCGGGGGTGAGCTCGACCCCTTTCTTTGCCCCGATAGCTCCTTCTTTGTCCCGCTTCCCGGGTTCGGAGCCTTCGGAGCCGGGCAGCTTTGGAACCAGGGGTGGGTCGGCACCGACAGTCTCGGGTACTTCGGCGCCGACGCTTCCCTCGAGCCTGTCAGGTCCGTTTTTGTCGGATCCAAGCTCTCGGAGCCGAGAACTGAGCTTCAGATCCGAGGGTTTCAGTATGGTTTCGGCGCCATCCAGGTCGGAGCATACTGGTCTGTCGGATCTGATCGCTTCAGTGCCGGCCCCGGTCCGCCTGTTGGATCTGAGTGAGGGTCTGCTCTCGGATCCCAGAGAGAGCGGCTCTCCCTCAGTGTTCAACGTGGTGGAGAGGGCTCCGTCGACTGCTTCCAGGCCCCCGGTCCTTGCCATGGCTCCACCCCACACTCCTTCTCGGTTGGGTCCGACTTCCATCACCTGGCCCCAGGGACAGCCTGCTTCAATGTCCCAGGTCATTCCATTGGAACAGGATGTTGCTGGTGAGACCTCCTCAGACAGCCCCCCCCCCGAGGAGGTCCCCCACAAGCGGAAGTGCAAGAGGAGGCACGTGGACTTCCCTGAGTCCTTGACTGAAGACTCGGATTTGGAGGAAGGGGATGGCTCCCCAAGGTCACCCCCCAAGGATGTCTCCTTTGGAGACATCATGGAAATGCTCAGGATCAGAGGCGGGTGGTCTGCCCCAAAGCCGACCTTGGACGAGTCCGTGTTCCTGGAGGCATTTGAAGCAGGCCCTTCTACCTCTTGGGTGTCCCCTCCGGCTGACCCCCTGGTGGACCTGATTACCACCAGGGCATGGAAGGAGCTGGACACTGTGGAGCCAGTCCTGAAGCACCCTGACAGGATCCTCAGTCCCCCTGTGGATAGGCCCCATTGGAGCAAGGGTCCCCCGGTAGATGCCATGTTGGTGGTGGTGGCCACTAAGAGGGAACTAACTCAAGAGAGCCCCTTGGTCCACCCCCCGGGCAAGGAGTCCCAATCGCTGGGCCACTTAGGGAAGTGGGTGTTTAGTTCAGCATCCTTCTCGGTTAGGTCTCTGAACTATATGGCACACGTTATTCGACTGCAGCGGGATCTCATTAAAGAATACGCTGCATCGCCACAGGAGTCCATGTCGGCGGAGGACAAACAGCTGTACTTCACCCGTATGGCCACTCTTTGGTCCATTTCCAATACCTCTATGCGGCTACTATCCCATGCCACGGAGGGAGCTGCTAGAGCCAGCGGAGCAGGCCTCATCATGAGGCGTCAGGCCTGGCTCCGGCATTGTGATTTTGTGGAACCCTTTAAGGCATTGTTCGCAAATGCCCTTTTTGATGGTCCTACCCTATTTGGGAAGACCGTTCGCTATACCTTGGTCCAGAGCGAAAAGGACGGGAAGACGTTGTCTGCTGTTGGAGTCCGCTTCTCTGCTCCCCAGAGGTCCTTCTCCAGGAACCAAACATGACAGAAGAAGATGTGGTTCCAGAAGTCGCAACAGTCCCAGTCCGCTCTGGATCCCCAGTCCTTCCGTGGCAGAGGAGGACAGGGAGGACGCCACCCTAGAGGCAGAGGGGGCCCGAAGAACTTTGGGTCCAGAGAACCCTTCTCTGATCAGCCCATGCAGCAGCCCTGAGGGGTTGCCTGACTGCTCCACTCTGGAAGCAGTCGGGGGACGTTTCTCGAGGCACCTGGCAGCTTGGGAGTCCATCACAGCAGACCGCTGGGTGCTTTGCATCATATCCAGAGGTTACCAGATTCCCTTCTATTACCCCCCTCCCTTTCCCAAGCACCTCCCCGATGTCCCACCTGATCAGAGGGAGGCCGCAGCTGCGGAAATTCAGCAGCTCCTAGAAAAAAGAGCCATCCAACACATCCCCCCAGACCCAGCTCGGATCGGGTTATTACTCCAGGTTCTTTTTGGTGCCAAAAAAGACAGGGGACTTAAGGCCAATCCTCGATCTCTCCCTTTTGAACCTGTCAGTAATCAAAGAGAAATTCCGGATGGTCACTCTTCAATTCATTCTCCCCCTTTTACGGGAGAACGATTGGATGTGCTCTATAGACCTCAAGGATGCGGACTGCCACATTCTCATGGACAGACGATCCAGGAGGTTTCTCCGCTTCCGGCAAGGAGCCAGTTATTACCAATTCAGGGCTCTCCCCTTTGGTCTCACCTCAGCCCCCAGGGTGTTTGTTAGCAGTGATAGTGGCTCACCTGAGGCTCCAGGGAATTCAGGTTTTTCCGTACCTGGACGACTGGCTCCTGACTGCCCCGACAAGGCATCTACTCTGCACAGCCAGGAACTATTTTCTTCGCATTGCTCCCTGGCTAGGGATCACAATAAATATGGACAAATCTTCTCTCACCCTGACTCGGGTCATAGATTTTATTGGGGCCAGGTTAAACACAATCAATCTTGTAGCCTTCTTAACCCCAGAACGACTTTGAACCCTGAGGCTTCATGTCCGGGCCATCCTTCTACCTTCAGCTCCTCCTGCGGAATTGGTCCTGAGGTCTCTAGGCTCAATGGCAGCGGCAATCAACTTATTGCCAATGGCACGTCTGAACATGAGGGTCTTGCAATGGACCCTCCAAGTCCAGTGGTCTTTCCGTCACTACCCTCTGAGTCATCCTGTTCCCCTCAGCAGGGCTTGCAAGAGGGCTCTCGTATGGTGGCTGCATTCTCCGGACCTCCACATGGGACGCCCCTTCTCTATGGCCCCTCCCCTTGCCACGGTGACCACGGATGCCTCTCGCCTTGGGTGGTGGGGGCAATTTTCGGGCAAGACTGTCCAAGGCACGTGGAACAACATGAAGACCTCTTTGCATATCAATGTCCTAGAGATGAGGGCAGTGCTGTTAGCATTGCAAGCACTTCAGGACCTTCTTCCTGTAGGGACGATTGCGATCCAGATGGACAACATGTCGGTTGTCTGGTACATCAACAAACAGGGGGGAACCAGGTCTTACCCACTCTGTCGAGAGGCCATGAGAGTGTGGGAATGGGCGATCTCCACCAACCGTTTTTTCATTGCAACGCACATTCCGAAACGGTCCAACATCCTGGCGGACAGACTCAGTCGCACCATCCTTTCCCCTTATGAGTGGTCTCTCAATCTGCAGGTAGCGAATCAGATTTTTGCCAAGTGGGGGCAGCCCTGTTGCGATCTTTTTGCATCTCCTTCAAACACCAAATGCAACAGCTATTTCGCTTTAATTCCCCAAGTCAGGGAATCCCCGAGAGACGCTCTGGTGCATGCTTGGCCTCCCGGTCTGCTTTATGCTTATCTACCTCTTCCCCTGATGCTAAAGTTTCTAAAGAAAGCCAGTCGGTTGGGGAGCAGGATTATCCTCATTGCCCCATTCTGGCCTTGTCAAACCTGGTTTCCTTACCTTTGGTGGCAATTTTTTGTGGAATAAAAGCTGTTTATTTTACTTCGCTGGTGCGTTGGTACTTCTTAAATTGAAGAGCAAGTGGTATCCTGATAACATTTTTGTGCACGACTTGTTGCAACATCCACTGACTCTGGACTGGTTGCGGTCAGCCGCACTTTCTTTTTCTTTGTATTTTAACGTACTACTTGGTTATTGGTTTTCCTTACCTTTGGTCTCATCTGGTGAATCCACCTTGGATTCTAGATCCCCTCCCGGATCTGATTTCCCACCCTCTGGGTCTCCAAACCTCGAACCTGGTCAGTCTCAAGCTCACAGCTTGGCTACTCCAGTTCCACTTGTAGCTAGGACTCCCGGCATCTCTTCCCCAGTAAAAGCCATTCTAGTAGCAGCCCACAAGCCTTCTACTAGGAAGATTTACAGTAGCAAATGGAAACGTTTCTCAATTTGGGCAGAACGTCAAAACTTGGATCCCTTCACAGCTCCCTTACCTGCTGTGTTAGACTTCTTATCAGGATTGTTTCACCAGGGGGCTAGCTGTTCCACTGTCAAGGTTCAACTAGCAGCTATCTCTCACTACCATGTCGGATGTGATCTGCGTCCCTTGATCACTTCAAAACTGTGCAAGACCTTTCTGAAGGGCACCTTCCTGCTCAGACCTCCAGTAAAGGAAGTGGTACCACCGTGGGATTTGACGTTAGTGCTTCGGGCCTTGACAGCTTCCCCCTTTGAGCCTGCAGCTTCAGTGGATCTCAAGTATTTGTCTTGGAAGATGGCATCACTTCGGCTAGAAGAGTTTCTGAAATTCAAGCCCTTTGTGTGAAACCCCCGTATCTAACCTTCCACAAGGATAGAGTTTACCTCAGGACCAATCCCTCTTTTCTCCCTAAGGTTGCTTCCGAGTCAAATATCAATCAGTCCATTAACCTGCCAGTTTTTTTTCCCAATTATCAGAACAAAGGGGAATACAAACTACACCTTTTGGATGTGCATAGACAACTTCGATTTTATATTCACAGGACATCTGGTCATAGGCAATCCGACCAGTTGTTTGTCTCCTTTGCCAAAATGAATTTGGGTAAATCTGTATCTAAAGTCACATTGTCTCGATGGATCTCGCAATGTATTCTTTTGCTTATGAAAGTCCTGGTAGGCCCACACCTCAGGGAGTCCGTGCTCACTCTACCCAATCTGTGCCCACCTCTGCTGCCTTTAGATCCAGGGAATCCTTAGATGATATTTGTTTGGCTGCCATTTGGGCCTCATCTCATACCTTTATCAACCATTATAAACTGGATATTATCTCCAGAGGGAGAGCATCCTTTGGCTCTGCAGTGCTCCGGAACATCCTTCCATGATGGCTGCCCAAGGTTAGGTAGCTGGGGACTCTGTCCCATAGGTTGCTACACAAATGAAGTTAGCTACTTCAGATTAAGAAGTTATGTACTCACCATAACGTTCCATCTGAGTAGATAAACTTCATTTGTCAGCAACTGTCCCCCCTCCTTCCCCCTGACCTTTATTTGTTCACATTTGTTGTCTTCAGAGATGGTCTTTGAAATTGATCTAGCTTTAGCAGTTGCTGTTTTGGGGGAAAACTTGATCTGAGTTCAGTCAGGGTTGGCAGGGGTTTATGGGTAGGGGAGGAGCTAGGAGCTCGGATCTAAGCTGTTGAAAACTGCCAGCTCAGATCCGAAGTTGGATCTGATACCCATAGGTTGCTGACAAATGAAGTTTATCTACTCAGATGGAACGTTATGGTGAGTACATAACTTCTTAATAATCTTGTATCACTTTTACTGGCATATTCCTTATTTTCATGGCTGTAATATCCTTACATTATCATATTCATCTTTATTTCATTTACCTCCTTTATATTTTCAAACAAATTTTCTTTACACAATTTTCCACAATTTTGTGACCCTTGTACATAGTAAGAAAACATGTTCTGTAGTTTCTTCTTTACCACAATGCATACACACTCTTTCACTGATTTATTTTATTTGGCATATTTCCCTTTACTTGCAATTTATTAATCACTAATCTCCATAAAAAATCTTGACATTCTGCTTGCTTATTACATCATGCTTTTCATATTTCTATAACTATAACTTTTTTCATTCACTAGCTCAGCCCAAGGATTAGCATAATAATATTGTATCGTGATATTTTATATTGCACTTTCCACTCTTTTTCTATTTCATCAAATTTTATTTTCCATAAGATTTTTTTTCTTGCTGACATCTCATTACTTCATTTAAACATACATTTCCTCTTTTGAATTTTCATAACATGTTTCAATGCTGATTACATTTGTATTTTAGTAAATGTACCACTATTTTTATCATTTATCCAAAACAAAAAATGTATACAAATGCAAAGAAACAGCATAAACAATTGGGTATATCAATCCTAAACCTCCATCTTCCTTGTCCATATACAAGACTCTTGTCTTCACTGTATTCATTCTTGAACCACATATAAAAGAAAAAAATATTTGCAGTATTTCTTTTTCATAGACTATTGACTGCATACAGACACAAGCTAAATATGCAGTCTTTCTTAGTATAACTGAATTAATCAAACAAACCTTTCTTTTATTAAACAATAGCTAATATGTTTTCTAAAAACAACAAAGCTCCTTTATTTTATCCAGTATCCTATTCTATTTTTCCTCACTTACATTTTTACCCCCAAATCATATTCCTCCTAATACAGAGATTTATTTCATTGAGAAGGATATTCCTTCAATTCTTTACTGTCACCCAGACCTTTATTTTTTTTTCTTTATTTAAAGTCATGCCTATTACATTTAAACATTGATGTATATAACATATAACTTCTTTATTCAGACTTTGTTTCTCATAATCAATATAATATCATCTTCACACATAAACATAATTGGAATTGTTAGCACCTCTTGTGTGCAAATTTATATCCCTGACTAATTCATAACTAATGCAAATAATATTCTACTTATAGGACATCCCTGGTGTATACCATTCTTTATATCTATTTATTTGCTTAACCATCCATTCACTAAAATTCTTACTTTTTTGTTACATGCAGAGCAACATAAATCTTTATGTTTTACTAATGTTATATTCTTCCATAACTGTCCTCAAAAGTTCATGTTGTACTGTATGTAACTTTATTTAAAACTGCTATCACGATCTTGGCCTCATCAGTCCTTGTTTATAATATCATCTATAATTTGAAGTGAAACTTGCAGTAGTATAATTTAGACTTCTAAGTACAAACTTGCAGTTTTAAAAGTACTGTATTTTCATTTTTTCTGTGCTGTGTGTCTCTCTGCAGTTAGTTCTGCACACACCCTCCCTGTTCTTCTGTTGGTGGCTCTGGAATTGCCTGCCCCTCCTGTAAGTCTGTATTAGAACACTCCTCCTAGGTCCATCTCATTTGCTCACTTAACCAAGTACAGTGAGATCATATTCTGAGTCTAGTGTTCACTCAATACAGAGAGAAGATTTGAGAAGGCCAACCCATTTAGGTTCTTTCTTCCTCTCTCCTTGCACTTAAAAAAATTATACTGTATTCATCTGCTTTTACTGTATTTGTGTTTCCTCCTACTTTATTTTGCTTTTCTTAAAAGTACTCAATTTTATTTATTCTGCTACACTTATTACTGCTTGGTAGTAGCCTAATTAAATTTTAACTGTTATTCTAAGTCTTTTGGTTTAAGCACTTGGGCTTCATACAGGTTGTTTTACATTAAGAAGGATTGTGGTCTGCACTGTTGTGGCAGGACAGGTAGCTGACATCCTTCTAAGCTGGAAATTGCTGATTGAAGGCCCAGTGTCTGCTAGTCTAAAAGTGTATTAGTTCTGGCTTAAGCACTAAGGCTTCAGGCCAGTTATTCTACATTAAGAGGGTTTGTGGTCTGCACTCTTGTGGGAGGAGAGGCTGGATTCTGCCCTTCTGAGCTGGGAATTTCTGGTCACAGGCTTATTGTGCCTGCTTATTTGAACTGTTTCTTTCTGAAATTGGTGTGCATTGTTGCTGTAACATAGACCAGATTCAGGCCTGCTGAATCTAGCTTTGTTTGTATAACTTGAGCACTGATCCAGGCCATCTTTTTTTGGAGAAGGTTCCCCTGCACCCTAGTAGCAGGAGTGTGCAGTTAGAACTTGTCTGATTGAAGACTGCTGGAACAGGGCTCAGTTTTGAGCTTTTTTCTGGTTAATTGGGTAACTTGTTTAAATCAGTTTATTTGTTTTTCTATTATTTTATACTGCTTTTACTGTATTTGTGTTTCTTCCTAATTTATTACTAGGGGCATTGACTACAACTCTGAGCTGCGATATATAACAATAAGTATCCTTTTCTGTGCATTTAAAGTGTTTTTTTGATTGTATCTGCTTTTTTTTTTGAAAAAAAAAGTAGACTTGTTTCCCGCCTGTCTAAGCTAGTATAGTCCAGTTTTCAGGTTAGCACTAAATTCAGGGCTGTGTTGCAAATCTCTGTGTTTGCCCATACCCTACCTGGATAGAAGGAAGTTTCTTTGTTCATCTGTGAGAGAGGGGAGCTTTGAGCAGCCTATCTGTCTCTGGAGGAGTGGTTTCATCCCAGAAATTAGTAGTTTATTGGCCATTTTGGGCTAATTTCTATCTCTTTCATTTCCCTACTATAAATACTGCATTTGCCCGGTTTTGCACACCAGTTAGCTAGAGTAAAACTATTCCTGGCTCCACAAAGTCTCCTCTTCAATTTTTCCCTTGGAACTCGACAAACTTTCAACTTAAGCACTCAAGCCATTCATTTCTCAGCCCGGCACTTGCTCAAAACTCATAGCAAGCACTTATAAACCCCTAGCACTAGACCCTCATGTACTGTACAGAAGGACAAGGCTCTCTATTCGACCTTACCAGCCATCCAGTAAAACTGTTCACTGTACCTATCCAGGCATGTCCAAAGGGCAGTTTCAGGTGTACTCTCCATTCCAACTGATGAATCTGGGCATTTTTAGGCAATGTTACAACTGCCTCATGTACACAGACAACCCTCTCCTCCTACCACCAAACACTAATGCATGTGAGAGATGCAATTATACAGCCAAGCTGGAGGCTAAGCTATCTCAACCCAAGACTGGATCAAACAGTCAAGAGGAGAAGGGAAATACTTGCATCACACCACCAGTCTCACAGAGACACATTAAAACCAGCACCAGCAAAAAACACACATAAATACATGAAAACATACTTGGAGGCTCTAAATAAAAATCTGCAAAAGCAGCAGAGACCTCCAAAGCAAACATCCAAGCAACCTCCATCCTCCAACACAAACCATGAAACACATACTTCACAAAACCAGTGTACCATGTAATCACAGCCCTTAAGGCAAAATAACATACCCAACATACTAGTAAAAGGTGACTCTATAGTCAAGCACACTGACGTCCCACTCACTAGGTTGAATAAGGAGAAGTTTACTGTTAGCTGCCTTTCGGGTGTCAGGATCCCCCACGTAACACCAGCACTCAGGTCACTCCAGAACAAGTACAAATATGACTCTGTCATTGTCCATGTTGGTGCAAATGACCTGAGCTGTACCTCCCTGGGCTACATGAAAAGAGACATGGAAGAACTCTCTGATCACATAGCCCAGGCTGGTATGACCCTGACTCTAAGTAGCATCCTGCCCTCACCAAGAATGATACCACGGTATAAAGAAAAAATTCTTGATTTCAGAAATTGGCTAAGTTTCTGGTGTCATTCGAAGGGGATCCATTGTCTGTCCACCTGGGATGACATGCTCGACAAGCCACTCTGCTTCACTAGAGATGGCTTGCACCTGTCACACTTAGGCTTTCAAATACTGGCCAAGGCTCTTGCCACCCGCATAGTGCCTTTTTTAGGTAAGGCTGAAAAGACAAATCCACCACCGTAAATAGCGCAAGTAACAAAAAACTGAGGGTAATGCTACTCAATGCCAGAAGTCTAAACCTCAAAATGCATTCACTCGAGGCACTCCTTAGTATGGAGAAAATTGATATATGTGCAGTAACAGAAACCTGATTTAAGGCTCCAGAGAGCATCCCAGCACTACCAGGCTACAACTCATACCATACATTTCGGCCACAGAACCTGAACCGAAACACAAAAAGTGGGGGTGTATCCATATTCATCAAGGATACCCACACCTCTAGGTTAGTGGCACAGCACATTGCTTCAGAGATCATCTACGTGCAACTAGCAATGGGCAACACTGCAATTCAAATTGTAGCTTGCTACAGATCACTCACCATGTCCCAGGACCCCCATTCTGTGTTTCTGGAAACACTGGGAAACATAAAGGTCCTACCAAACACCCTAATATTGTGTGATTTTAATTACCCAAACATTAACTGGGAGAACTACTCAAGTACTAACTCCCTTGCCCAACATTTCCTAGAATTTATAAACTCAAACGCCCTGATTCAAATGGTCAGCACTCCTACCAGAGGTGACAACATATTGGACCTGGTCATCACCAACATGGGCAGCCGGTGTTCCACACCTGAGGTCAACCCCTCGCTGGTTAGATCTGACCATAAAGAAATCACTTTGAATATTCACATTCCACCTCCACCCCTGGACAAGGAAATCACAGTGAAAAACTTTTCAAACGCAAACTTCACGTTACTTAAGAGAAATTTTCAAAGCCCCCAGCTGAAGGATAACACTGTCCAAGCTGCAAAATCCTTTACTAATGCATTCTACGGGCACCTACAAGAATGCATGGATCATGCCATCCCAAGCAAAACCAAGACTCACTTCTACAAGAAAAGGAAACCAGTCTGGTGGACTCCTGCCATAAACAAGCTATACAATAGAAGGAGGAAACTAGTACAGAAACGAGTAAAATCCCAAGAAAGGAAGACATCCCTGATCAGTATCAGCAAGAAACTACGATCCCTTCTAAAATCATCCAAGGTGAGCTTTGAAAGAAAAATTGTCAAGAATCTAAGTGGCAATGCTCGGATCTGCTCAGAGTTAGTGCAGAATGGCACAAAATTCAGTGAACCAACTGATATCGCCAACATCCTGGCAGATGGGTTCAGCGCAAACTTCATCCCCCTCTTGCCCCCAAAATGGCCCATAACCATACCAGAAGAATGTAGAGTCCCTGAAATCACAGACACTCAGGTTAAAACAGCCCTCTCCAAAGCCAAAAACACAGCATCAATGGGACCGGACGGTGCGTCAGGCTGCGTCCTACACGAGCTCAAAGATGAACTAACCCCTCACCTAAACACACTGTTCAAACTCAGCCTCTCCAGAGGCTACGTACCCATAGAGTGGCACACAGCAATGGTTATTCCGCTCCACAAAGGTGGAGCCACAACAGACCCAGGAACTATTGCCCTATAAGCCTGACTAGATTGGTCTGCAAGACTATAGAGCACATCATCATGGAACTCATTAACAGAGACATTGGGAACCTCCAAACAAGGCAGATCATGCCTCCTAAACCTGGTGTACGTCTTTGAGACAGTTACCAAGGCTATAGACGAGGGAAAGGTGGTACACACAGCCTCCCTAGACCTCGCTAAGGCCTTTGATACCATTTCCCATTCTGGTATTATAGACAAGCTCACCAGCCTGAACATAAACCCCTATGTCACAAGATGGGTTGCCAACTGGCTCACGGACAAAACCCACATGGTGACAGTTGTGGGAGCTAGGTCCGACTCTAAACTGGTTACAAATGGCATTCCCCAGGGGTCAATCCTAGGACCCCTCCAGTTCGGCATATACTTCTCAGAGGTACAGGCAAGAACAGGAGGACTATGGCTGACCAAGTTTGCAGACGATTGCAAACTAGGGGTTATAATTGACTCTCCAGCTGACACAGACATCCTCCAAAAGGGTCTCACTGAGACGGATACCTGGTGTCAAAATCATGGCCTCAAGCTAAATGCCAAAAAGTGCATAGTCATCCCCTTTGGAAAAAACAAAGTACCCACAAACTACCACATAGGTGGTAGTCCCCTAAATATGGAAGACTTAATAAGGGATCTGGGGACCCAAGTGACTAGTAATTTCACCTTTGATAATCATATTGTCAAAGTGGTTAGAAAATCCTTCTACATGGCCCACCTAATCACAAAAGGGTTTGCATCCAGATCAAGAGATCTTCATTGTGCCCTTCTACTCATCACTCATCAGACCCATCATAGAGTACAACGCCCCATTTGGGATGTACCTTACAAGACACTTGAAACAGCTGGAAAGACCACAGAAGTACCTCACCAAGAGGATCACTGGCCTCAAGCAGATGCTCTATGCAGTTAGTCTGAAGAAACTCCAGCTGTACTCGGTTGCATACCGCCTACTCAGAGATGATCTCTGCCTGACATACAAGGCCATGTCCAACCCAGAATTGATGGACATGCTTCACCTAAAGAAAATCTTATCTCCTCGAGCCACACGCTGTAGGGATCTAAACCTCACCACAGCAATAAATAGGACATGCTGGAGGGATAGATTCCTGTCCCAGAGGCTTCCCATGCTTTGGAACAAGATTCCAATCTACATTAGGCAGAGCTCCTTGCTAACACTCTTCGAAAGAAACCTTGACGAGTGGATGGGAAACAGAAAGTTTACCCTGGGGATCACTTCAGTGGCTCTCCTGGACAGAGGCACAGGGAACTAATCTAAGGGGGTGGCGAAAGCCAACACATTCTGGCTAGGCTTATAAATGCCTTCAGGCAGACAGCCTAGTACCTACCTCTGAATAATAATTCCTGACATAATTTTCCATTTAAACTATATATGCTGTCTTTCGTAATACTTTTCATTTAATTTTCCATTCTCTTTTGAATTATTTTCATAAAAATCTTATAATTTGTATTGGTCAATACTATAGATCTCCAATTTTCAATTTTATTTTTATATTCCTTTTTCCATACAAATTTAAGTATACCACTGCACACATCTTTCTACATAAACCTTCATTTAATAACTCATTCATAATTTTTAAGAAATATTTTATTCTGACAGCCCATACAATTCTTATAAAATTGGTATCCTATTCCATCTGATCCTGAAACTGACTGTAAATGAACCTAAGTACCTTATCTAATTCATATAAGGAAATGACTGCAAATTAGCTTGTCTAAGTACCTTATGTAATTCATATAATGACATCTCATTTTCCAATTCCTTATTTTCTTGTTCTGTCAATTTTTAATGTGCCATTCTTTATTGCACTTTTTTCTATCCTGAAACGTTTTTTACATAATTTATGATTTTCATAATTTGTTCCCATGATCTTCTTACCTCACTTCTATCATCTTTCATTTTACTAGTATTCTCTTTAACTGTGTTACTCAAATAAGCTGATACCTCTTCTTTTTTACCTTGTAAATAATATCTTTTCTTAAATAATAATTAATTTTTTTCTTGATTCTTTTCATAACTTATCTGTTCTATCACATAATATTCTATTATTGTTCCTTTCCAAATCCTTTAAAACACCCTTACATATATTGTTTTATATTTGTTTTCACTTTTCTATATCTGCCATTCTAAAACATTTTTTTATATTTTCTTTCAAAGTTAGCCACCACTCATACCAAATTTTATAACACATTGTAGTAGAAATGTGATCTTTCCATAAATGCATGCTTGTTTTTTTTTCCATTTTCATCCCATAATTTCTCGTTTATTCTTTTCATTCTTTTTTCCCATTTTGATGTACTCCTTATTTTCTTGTATTTCTATCCATATGGCAGAGTGATCTGTTTTCACTGCCAGGATTACGGCTTGTCGATCATCTGCATTGTAATTTTTCTGGGCTCAGTGTTTTGAGTGTCGATCTTCTGCGCTGTCGATCTTTCAAAGGTAATCTTTATATATATATATATATATATATATATATATATATATATAAACATTTCCTTTCAACTTTATAGGTATTTCTTAGTTTTTGTTTTTGTCTATAGTTCTGTGCTTGCTTTGTTCAATTCACTTCTCTCCTTTCAGTACCTTTAGCATGTCAGAAAGGGGTTTTAAGAAGAGTGTGTTAAATGTGGTCACAAGATGCCCTGTTCAGATGGCCATACTTTGTGTATATACTACTTAGGACCAGAACATTTAAATAAGCAGTGCGATATCTGTGAGGTGTTTAACCCTCAGGCCCTCACAGAGATGAAAAACAGATTTTAAAAGGTTTCTGCCTACAACTTTTTCTCAAGCCATCACTGGGGCTCAGCCCTCCACTTTTTCTTCAAAAACTCAAAGTACAAGGTCCAAGGCTAAGGATCATACTAAAAGATCCAGATCTGTTGATGTACCCTCCTCTGCAGAACCCAAAAAGAAGCTACCGATGTCGGATCCGACTTCCCCAGCTCCACGCAAGTCTTTGGATCCAACAAAAAATTGTTTCAACGGATCCTAAAAAGAAAACTCTGTTGGATCCTAAGGCCTCAGATCTGATAACCATTCCCAGGACTGTCTACTCACCTTCCTCAGATCTGGTGCCTTCTAGGGCACCCTCTCCCTTCCTGGCGAGGCACTCTAGGCCTTCATCATTGGTATCCTCACGTTCTTCAGAAAGCCTAACTGAAGCTGATGTGGCTAGGATAGTGAAGGAACTGGTCATGGAACAACTTCAGAGGAGTGCCCTTAGAGTCCCTATGCCATCAGGTCAGGGATGTCCTTCAACATTTACTCCTTCACCTCTGACCCGACACTTGGTTTCAGATTTTTCAGATCCAAGTGTTCCGGACCCATCTGGGTGAGATCCAAGGAAGCTGGATTCCTCAGATCTTACTATGACTCCGAGTTCATCAGCTCTGACTCTTTTGGATCTGTTTGGCTCTTGGAGCTGAGGTTTCCTCATCAGATCCAGGGGGGTGCAGTTGACTGAGGTTTCTGTAGCTGTCTCTCAGCGTTCAATACTACAGCTTCGGATTCCACCTCAGATGGATAGACTTTGGGGGAGGGTGCTTTCTCTGCTCAGTTGGTCTTATCTTCCCCAGGGAGGTCAGCTTTCAAGGTAGTGAAGAGGGTTTTTTCCTGCACCATCAGGTAAGGTAGGCCCTCCCCCTTGACTCCATCCTTAACTGCTCCTTTGACTTTGTCTCTTGAGCCACAGCACTCTAAGCCATTGGGAAGCCAGTCCAAAGTTTCTATACAGGCTAATCAGTGATTTCTTCTTCTTCTTCTAACAGTTCCCCAGATCATCCAACCTAGGAAGTCCCTGAGAAGAGAGAGTATAAGAGGAAACACCTAGAGTCACCCCAAGAGTCTCTCACCACTGATACCAACCTCATTGAAGGAGAAGGGTCCCCCAAATCATGACCCGATGACATCTCCTTTAGAGACATTCTCAAACTCCTAATACAAAAGGGTGGTTGGTCTGTCCAAAACCCTTCTTCTGAGGAGTCGGTATATCTGGAACTTTTCAGGACCAGCCCGTCTGCCTCCTGGTTAGCTCTGCCATCCAATGAATTAGTGGACCTAATTTGTCAGAAGACTTGAAGGAACCTGACTCAACCAAACCTATCCCCAAGAGACCAGATGAGATTATGACACCACCTGTATAAAGGAAGTTTTGAAGTAAGGGTGCATTGGTTGATGTCATGGTTGTGGTGGCAGCCACAAAAAAGAAACTCGCAGAGGAGAGTTCGCCTGTCCATACTTCTAATAGTCTAGGGTGATGGACAGAATGGGAAAGTGAGTGTACTCTTCAGCGACTTTTGCCATTAGATCACTGAATTAAAAAAAAAAAAAAAAACAGTCCCAGCTGAAGGGAATAAAACAAAAAACACCAAAAAAAGCCACCAAACAGGCACTAAAGGAAGAAAATCAATACATGAAATTAGCGTAACCACAATTTTATTACCGGGTTCATCCAAGAATGGACTTCATCAGAATAAACACCATTAAAAACTCACAAGCATTTATATAAGCACACAACCAATGAAGTTCTAAAACCAATTAAGTAAACAATTAATGAATTTAAAGAGACATTCACTTTTTAAACAACTTTAACCTCTTCCCTTTTAAGAAACATTTAATATTGTTTCCATTCAAACGGGGTAAAATTAAATGAATTGGAGAAGTTGTTAAAGTGTTATAGAGCTTGATTTTGAGAAACAAATATTTTGAAAAATGTCTTAAAGTCTGTATTGTGGCTAAGGGTTTACATTTTTTCAAATGGCCTAATGGATTAGAGTCTACCTTTTGTTAACACATTAACTGAGTTTTTTAACAATGCCGGCTTGGAGTTGTTGCGTTTGTCAATACAGCTCAACAATATCCTGATTCACGAAGTTAAACAAAAGATAACTGAGGCCGATAATAAAGCACATGAATTTATGGTCTGGCTACATGATAGTGACAACTATTATAATGAAATGGTTCAGTTTGTGGAACGTTTTGATAAAGTCATTACCGCAAGAAAGTTGAAGAAACTAGACAGGTATTGTCTTATATATAAGAACAGTTCTGCCTATATTAACTTTGTTCCATGTTTCAGTAAGGCTAACACAGTGAAACAGAACCAGGGATCTTTAGCCAATAATAATTTTGGTTCTCACTCTAATGGCTCCATCACTAAACCCTCACAAAGTGATTCATCCAATCAGAACATTGGATATTTTCCTTCTAAACATTCTACTAGTGATGAAAGTATGTTGCATAGTAATGGGAACTCCTCGGATCAGGTAAGTGAGCTACCATTATATCTTCAGCATGATTTAAACAAGGAAGGTGTCCCTTTAGGGTGAGACCCAAGGAATTCCATCATCACAAGGAAATGAGTTTATCAAACTGCAAAGGCAGCGACGAATACACTGTGGTCACTAGATGGAGGAAGAAAACAAATTTTCTGACCAGCTGAGGGACTGTACTCAGATTTTTAACCTGACTGATAAGCAGTTTATTTTTCATCAGTTAGAGGTTCTTAAGAAGGGCTTGAATTTTGTACCAAGTCAGCCAACAGAAGTTAGCAGGACTTTGCTAAGTCTGAAAGAGTTTATGCGCAGGCTGAATTTAAACTTTATATTTAAAAATACTGTTTCTTCTGCAAGTTGTTTAACAAACCCTCCACTTTTAATCCCAATATCATAAGTACTTTGAAAGTTTGTGAACAAATATGTGAAAAAGAGATTAGGGAGCTTTTAAGTAAAAAATGTGACTTCCAGTTTTTTAACCTTGACAAAAATGAAAGGGTTGCTTTAAATAAATTACAGTCCATGAACAAAGTTAAATTCATAAAGGCTGATAAGAGTGGTGGTTTAATTAGGGTCTATATTACCATACAGAATGGTAAGAATGTCAAACACTCATATGAGCGAAAACGCATGAGAACGAACTTGCTGTTGTGGGGGGCTGCGCCCCCACATCCCCCGCTAAATATATATTCCAACTCCGAGGTTGCACTACAGTGAGGAAAGGGCAAATATTCCAATCCTCACTGTACCGCGACCCCAAAAAAACAAGTTTGTTCTCGTGCTTTTTCGCTCATATGAGCGTGTGACATTCTTACCATTTGATATGGTAATATAGACCCTTTAATTATTATGGATAGAACTAAATATATCCAAAACATGGAAAATATGTTAAGTAATGAAAATGAATATTCTAAGGTGTCAGTTAAGGATATACATTTGTGTTGCAAATGTATTCACAGTTTTTTGCATGACAGTTTTATTGATTGGTCTATTGACGCCAGTATTTGCAATTTTTTGGTTGTTGAAAATCCCAGGTTGGGCTCCATGGGTGGGATACCTAAATTACATAAAGACGTTAACAAGCCACCCTTTCGACCAATCGTTTCTGCTCCCAGTTATGTTACGAAGGCCATTTTTCTATTTATTGATTCCATTTTAAACCTTATCGTTCAAAGTTTACCATTGTGTATTCAAGATTCTTGGGATTTTTTGGATAAGTCGAGAGTATTTTTTTCTAGGCATATGTTTGACAACACTAGGAATGTTTTCTTAACTGCGGATGTTACTTCTTTTTTTACTTGTATACCACACGATGAAGGTATTGAGTTTGTTAGGAATTTTTTATGCCTGTTTTCTAAAATGGATATGAATGATGTTAATTTTGTTGTCTTTTGCGGAAGTTATGTTGAAAAATAATTATTTTATGTTTAACAAAAACATTTTTCAGCAGATTAAGGAGGTTGCCATGGGCTCGGCGGCAGCCCCCGCTTATGCCAGTCTTGTATTAGGCTTGTTGGAGCATGAAAGTTTGAACTCTCTCTTATCTAAATTTCATATAGTTCATTAGAATCGATTTGTAGATTACTTATTTTTCATTTTGGAGAGGAATGAGTCGGATGCTGAGGAATTTGTTATTGCTTTAAATCATAGCTCTAATTTTTTAAAATTTACTATTGGACAATGTGGTTTGAATGTTATTTTTTTTTTTTTATTTACTATTGGACAATTTGGTTTGAATGTTAATTTTTTTAGATGTCTCACTTTTTTGGAATGCTTTTAATAACAGAGTTGATAGCATAGTTATAGAAAAGCTATCTTCAGTAACAATTCTTTACATTTCAGCAGTAATCACCCTCATTTTCTGGTGAACAACATTCTTAAGGGGTAGTTCATTCAAGCTTCCAGACTGACCACTGATGATAGTGATTTTTTGAAAGTATTGGAGTTCATTATAAATTTGTTTTTGAATAGGGGTTATAGGCTGGAACATTTAATAAACAAAACTGATGAGGTTATGGTCAGAAGACATGAGCATTTTTCTCCTATACTTTTCAAACCACTGATCAAAAATAGTCATAGTTCTGACAATAGAGGTGTGACATATATTTTAGACATAACTGTAGATACAAAATTGGAAAGTGATAGTAATTTAGATTTGATAGCCAGTCTTTCCACTAGCCCAAAATGTACCTATAAGAATGCTTTTAATTTAAAAATGTTATTAGAAAATGATGATAGTAAGATGGGCATCAATGTTTATAAAGGGAACAGGACCAATGGAATGCATACGTGTGGTGATTATAGTATTTGTAGATACATTCTGGAAGGTTCTTTTTTATATCAAGAACACATTGGTCATACCATACCCATACCGGGAGGTTTTACTTGTAAATCAAAGGGGGTGGTTTATGTAGGTGTATGTTCCAACTGTTTTGTTTTCTATGTAGGTATGACTACAAGAAGTTTATGTGTGAGAGTTAAAGAACATCTTGCAGCTATAAAGTCTAAAGATTGAAGTACTGCCCTTTTTAAACATTCACAAGTATGTTTCAATTTAAAAAAAAGTTGTTCACCATAGTTAAAGTAATGCCTTTGGATTTAAGAGGGGGTGATTACAAAAACACTGTTGAACAAAGATAAACTTTATGGCAGTTGAAAGTGGGTGCTGACAAGTTACTCAGTTTGAATGGAAACATTAATATTAAATGTTTCTTAAAAGGGAGGAGGTTAAAGTTGTTTAAAAAGTGAATGTCTGTTTAAATTCATTAATTGTTTACTTAACTGGTTTTAAAACTTCATTGGTCATGTACTTATATAAATGTTTGTGAGTTTTTAATGGTGTTCATTCTGAAGTCCATTTCTGGATGAAAGCAGTAATACAATTGTGGTTATGTTAATTTTTTGCGTAGATTTTCTTCCTTTAGTGCCTGTTTGGAGATCATTGAATTACCTAGCCATTTTACAAGGTTGCAAAGGGATCTACTCGACAGACTTTCCAACTCATTGGCAAGGACCACAACTGAAGGGACCCAAACATCTGTGCCCCCTCAGTTGACTACCTTACAATTGGTTGTGAACTGTTGCATGAGGCATATGTCCAATGCAATGGAAGGTGCCTCAAGGGTGGTGGGTTCAGGCATATCTATGAGGAGGCATGCCAGGATGTGCCTTTGTGATTTTTGTGGAGCCTTTCAAATCTTCTTTTGTCAGTGCTGCATTTGACACCCCCCCTTCAGACCCACTGTTAAAGAAACACTTACCAGGTGTCAGAAGGACAGAAAGACCTTGTCTGCTGTTGGAGTGCATTTTTGAGCTGCCCCAAAGAATCTTTTCAAGGAATCAGTGGGAGGTCACAAGATGTGGTTCAAAAAATCTCAGGGTCCTTTCCCTGACACATGTGGAACTAATTCTCCCAGACTTAGAGAGGGAAATGCTAATAACAGAAGATGCCTTCATGGCAGAGGAGGCCTGCATAATATAGGGTCCAGAGACACTTTCTTTGATAGACCATATCAACACTCCTGAAAGGAGGCCAGATTGTCTACCTCTGTAGGCAGTCTGGAGTCATTTTTCTCTGCACCAAGCAGCCTGGCTAAGTATAGCAAACGATATTTGGGTGCAGAGAATTATTACCAGAGGTTATAACATACCCTTTTTCCTTTTGCCTACATCAATAATGAAGCTCCCTGTTTCACCCAATAAAAGGGAGCCAGCAACTCAGCAAATTCAACAGTTGCTCACAAAGAAAGTCATCCAAAATGTCCCATGGTCATGGTACAGTCCATTCTACCATTTTTTAGGGAAGGACAACTGGATGTGCTTGATAGATCTCCAGGATGCATACTATCACATAAAGATGAACAAATGGTCCAGGAGACACTTACATTTCTCAGTGGGAGCCAGTCACTAACAGTTCAGAGTACTGCCCTTTGGCCTCACCACAGCCCCCAGGGTGTTTACCAGATGCATGGCAATAGTAGTAGCCCAACTAAGGCTGCAGGAAATCCACATGTTCTCTTATTTGAATGACTGGCTCATCATCGCCACAACCAGGCAGCAATTGGTACAAGCGAAAAAACAGGTACTAAAAACTTGCTTAACTCTAGGGATCACAATTAATCATGACAAATCAAAATTGCAATCCACCCAAAATCTGGAATTCATAGGTGTAATCTTCAATACTGAATCTGTGCTTCTGTCCATACCATTACCTTGACTACAGAGCATCAGAAGCTAGGTCAGCAGTTACTTGCAGCACAAAGATATCAGCTAGAAAATTCCTGCCGGCTGTAGGCTCAATGGCGGCAGCCAATACTGTAGTACCCCTAGCAAAGTTTCACATGAGTTTTACAATGGATGCTAGAAACACAATGGTCCATCTTCACTCACCGTATGTCGACAAAGACAAGGGTTACTCAGATATGCAAAAATGACCTCTCATGGTGGACACAGTCAAGTCAGCCCCAACAAGGTCGCTCATTCATACCTCCCCAGCCCAAGGCCATAGTGACCATGGATGCTTCACAGACCGGGGGTCATTATCTGGAGAAGACAGTCCAAGGCATTTGGTCCCCCACAGAGTCCAACCTGCATATCAATGTTCTGGAGATGAGATTGGTGCTTTTGGTGTTGCAAGCATTCCAATATTCTTTCCCTCTCAGGACAATTACAATCCAAATGGACAATATGTCAATAGTTTGGTATATCAACAAGCAAGGAAGAGCCAAGTCTTACCCCCTCAGAGTGTGGCAGTAGGTGATAGCTGACAGTTGCTTTTTGGTGACAATGCACATTCCAGGGAAGTACAGTCTGATAGCAAACAAACTCAGCAGGTCCATTCTATTACCTCACGAGTGGTGCTGCAACCAGAAAATGATGAAAATTATTTTTCATCAATGGAGCTAGCCTTGCTGTGATCTTTTTTTCATCTCCACTAAACAACAAAAGCAGCTACTGCTTTGCCTTAATCCCCCCTGTGGGGAAGTCACCAAGGGACACTCTTCTCCATGATTGGCCCCAGTCTGTTATACGCCTATCCCCCAACTCCCTTGATTCCCAAATTCTTACAGAAGGCAGCCAGATTGAAGAACAGTGTTATTCTCATTGTACTTACTGGCCTCGACAAGTTTGGTTCCCCTTTCTTTGGCTTTGCGTACTATACCCACCTTGGATTCTGGATCCAACTCCAGACCTTTTGTCCCATCTGACAGGACTGATTCACCCATACCCTCCCAACCTCAGACTGACCTCATGGTTTCCCCAATTCTGTTGATGGCCAGGCAGCATATGCTTTCTTCCCCAGTCTGTTCTATTCTATTATCTTCCCATAAGCTGTCTACTAGGAAATTGTACAAAAGGAAGTATAAAAATGTACTGGGCGAAGCAAAATCACATAGAACCTCTTACAGCTACTACTTATGAAATCCTTGAATTTCTAGATGAACTGTTTAATGAAGGAGCAAGCACATCTACTATTAGTGTTCAGCTTGCAGCAATTTCAAATTTCCATGCGGGATTACACAATTCTTCCCTGGCTTCTGCAAAGATTTGTGAACTTTTTTTCCGAAAGGTGCTCCTTTGCTAAGATCTCCCTTTAAAGACCCTGTTTCTCCATGGGATATAACTCTAGTACTACAAGGCCTAATGCAATCCTTTTTTAAGCCTGCAGCCAATTGTGATTTGAAATTCCTATCTTGGAAGACAGCTTTTCTGGTTGCTATAAAGTCAGCCAGGAGAATATCAAATATTCAGGCTTTATCGTCAAAATCCCCTTGTGACGCCCATGCACTGGCCCAGTAATCAAGGTGCCTCAATCCTCACCACTAGCACCAGTGAGAGGCATGCACATTGGGAAGGATAAGAAGTACCCACACAGTAAAGTGCAATTTCCCTTAAGAGCACACAGAGATCACAATCAGTCTGGGGCTGGTTTCTCCCTTTCTTTCCAGATTCCAAATAAGACTCCCCACTGGCACAGCTATAGGGTACAGATCTCAGCATAGTGGTCAAGCTGAAACCTCCAGCACCCTCTCTGTCCAACCAGTGCTTCGTGTCTCTGCCCAAGTAGCTCACACACACACACACACACACACACACACACACACACACACACACACACACACTATAAGATATGAGTTATATACAAACACACAGACACTCCGGGGGAAGGCTGGCACAGGTTCTCCAGCTATGCCCCATTTCTGACCAGGCTATAAGGTAGTAATACACTGCCACCAACCACTATTTATCAGCTACTAATAAGGCCCTTAATAAAGGGTGTCCAATTTTACTGTGCAATATTAATGTTATCCAAATAGTAAATGTGACCCAGGGCTAAAGGGGTCCCATTCAAAAGACCGAAACGCCGATTCCCCGACGCGGAAATCACCGACGCCAGATGACCGACAGGTACGTATACCGACAGGGTGATTCGCCGACAGTGGAAAGACCGACAAGGGTAATCTGCGATCGCGACTCGGTAAGTGTGCGATAGTGATGGAGGTAGGAGTGGTCAGGTAAGTGAGTTAGGGTTAGGGTGCAGGTAGGTGATGTGTACGTTAGTGTCGGAGCTTGGGCTAGGGGTGTGTAAGTGAGTTAGGGTTAGGGTGCAGGTAGGTGATGTGTACGTTAGTGTCGGAGCTTGGGCTAGGGGTGTGTAAGTGAGTTAGGGTTAGGGTGCAGGTAGGTGATGTGTACGTTAGTGTCGGAGCTTGGGCTAGGGGTGTGTAAGTGAGTTAGGGTTAGGGTGCAGGTAGGTGAAGTGTGCGATAGTGTCGGACCTTAGGGTTAGGGTTTGGGTCAGGGCTAGTGTGTATGGTATGTAGTGTCGTGTGTTGTTTACGTTCCGTGTGTCGGTGATTTGGTGTTCGGTGTTTTGCGTTGTCGGGTTTGTGTCAGGTTTGTGTGTTGTCGGTTATTTGGCGTCGGTGAGTTTTGTGTCGGGGAATCGTCGTGTCGGTGTTTAGAAGTAGACCCGGCTAAAGCTATTGGAGTGGCTTGGACAGTATCATCAAATACATGCAATGTACTCTAAGAGCTTAAACTACCTTTACACAAAACAGCCACAGTTGAAAGGTTTAAAAATATTTAATAATAAATAATAAAAACACAAGACAATACTTATTACTTCAACACAATGACATTACAGAGTTCAGAAATCACAGGAAAATGCTTTAAAATAATACTGTAGAATAGTCTGACATAAATATAGAAAAACAACTAGACTGATCTGAGTAGTTCTATCCCTCTCTAAGAAAAATCACTGTTCTAAATAAATATCTTATTACAGAGCAAAGCAAGTGCTGGTGAGTGGATGTTCTTCAGACAAAATCCAAAATGCTCAAATCTTTTTCTCTGAGAAAGTCTAAAATTGATAAACACCCATTACTGCCGAGTCATTTCAGATTACATTATTCTTAACAGTTCTGATTTAGTTTCCCAGGCTAACAGAAACTAAAAATTTACATTTCTTTTTGTACTCTGCACCTGCAGGAAACCACAGCAATAAATGACATTTTACATGTAAAATCTAGTAAATAATTCTTGTCCTAAGACAATAAAAATAATTCCTTAGTCCAGACATCATATCTCTGAGCTGGAGCTGAAACAGTCATACAATGCTGGACTTATCAGCTTTCTTCCAGCAGAGTGCACTGTGGTTACATTTTGAAGCTCAGTATGGCATATAGTTTAACCATAGCATATAGATCTGAAGTTGTTAATCTTCTTCCTATTCATCACTGATGGTTTGGTTCTGTGCCCTCGGAACTGAGTCAGTCTAATACCAAGCTCACGTACACCAAACACTCTTGAGCTAAGCTGCTACCCACAATGCCCTTCTCCCAGTTACCTCAGATCTCGTTTGCCACACAGCCATAGAGCAGCGTTTCACCAAGCTCTCCAGCTAAGTATTGTATTTTTCAATTTTTGCAGTATTTTGTAGGTTTTTCTCTCAAAACTCCTATATTTCTTGTTTTCTTAACTAGCTCTACCCACAGGTATTCTCTTTCTTGCCATTGTTGGTAAACGCCCTTCCTTACCTTTGTGGTATTCTTAATACCACCCCCTGAATGCACAGATCCTCATCACCAACTCCTGCAAGCAAGATCTTCTCTGGTGGATGAGAACAGATGAAAATCGTTGGTGTCGCCCCTTCCAGACTCCGCAACCCAATGCCACATTGACCACAGATGCTTCCCTGATAGGGTGGGAGGGCCACTTCCTGGGAAAGACAGTCCAAGGCATGTGGTCCAACCTAGAGGTCAACTTGCATATCAATGTCCTGGAGTTAAGAGCGATTCTGTTAGCATTGCAGGCACTTCATCCACTCCTTCTGTCAGGAACAATTGCTATCGAGTCAGACAATATGTCGGTCATTTGGTATATAAACAAACATGGAGGAACCAAATCCTACCCCTTGTGTCGTGAAGCAATGAGAATTTGGCATTGGGCGATAGCTTCCAACCAATTTTTAATCACAACGCATATCCTGGGGAGGTCCAACGTGATTGCGGACAGACTAAGCAGATGCATCCTTTGTCCTCACGAGTGGTCTCTCAACCCGATCATGGCGGCAGAAATCTTCTGCCGTTGGGGCCAGCCTTGTTGCAGTCTTTTCACCTCCCCCTCAAACAAAAAATGCAACAGCTATTTTGCCTTCTTTCTCTCACACAGGGAGTCACCGAGAGATGCTCTGACTCATGATTGGCCCGCAGGTCTCCTCTATACTTATCCTCTGATTCCCTTATTTCTAATGAAAGCTATTCAGTTGAGAAGCCAGGTGATTCTTATTGCTGCTTTCTGGCCTCGTCAAGTGTGGTTTCCCTTCCTCCAACCTCACCTGGTACAACCTCCTTGGATCCTGGTGACTCGTCAGTACCTAATATCTCACCCACAAGGGCTGACTCCTCAAATCTATCCACCCTCAAGCTGACAGCTTGATTTCTCCACTTCCATTAGTTACCAGGCAGGAAACTCTCTCCTCTTCTGTCCGAAATATTATTCTGGCCTCCCACAAGCCATCCACCAGAACACTCTACAGAGATACGTGGAAAAGATTCACTATCTGGTCGAACAATCAGATGCTAGACCCCTTTTCAACTCCTACAGCCACCATTATTCACTATCTTTCTGAGTTGTTTAACAATGGGGTGTCAGCCTCTACTATTCGAGTCCATTTAGCAGCTATTTCCAATTTCCATAATGGTTAAAATGGAGTCCCTCTTATCTCCACCAGACTCTGCAAGACCTTTCTCAAGGGAGTTTTCCATAGCAGACCTCCTATCAGGCAGCCTGTAGAGACATGGAATCTCTCCCAGGTTCTCCAGTGTCTCTCTCTACCTCCCTTTGAGCCTGCCGTGACATGTGATCTAAAATTCTGTCATGGAAGTCTTTGTTTTTGGTGGTGGTCACATCAGCCAGACAGATATCTGAGTTACAAGCCTTATGCATCAAGAGCCCATATCTAATCTTCCATAAGGACAGAGTATCCCTTCGTACTAACCCATCTTTACTCCCCAAAGTGGTTTCCGACTTCTCTATTAACCAGTCCATTGAGCACCCTGCATTTTTCCCAAACTACTCAAAGGGCAATACTGCCTTCATTCATTGGATGTACATAGTCCTGTATAGATAGAAAAGTAGTTGTCTAAGTCCTTTCGCAAGTCAGACCAACTTTTCATTTCCTTTTCTTGTCCTAGAATGGGATGTACTGTATCAGAAGTTACTTTATCAAAATGGCTCAGACATTGCATTACCTTTGCATATTCCCTTACGAATGAATCCAAACCTGATCAAATTGAAGCTCATTCAACTAGGGCCATCACAACTTCGGTTGCCTTCCATTCCAGGGCTTCCATGGATGACATTTGTGCAGCAGCCATTTGGGCTAAATTGCATACCTTCATCAAGCATTACAAATTGGATCAGGTCTCCAGGGGAAGAGTGGCCATCGGCTCAATAGTTCTCAGGAATGTTCTTCCATAAGGGCCACACAGGTTCTCAAAGTAGCCTGGGATTTTGTCCCATCAGTGATGAATAGGAAGAAGATTAACAACTTCAGATAAAGAAGTTATGCCTTACCATAACATTCCATCTGAGTTGTTGATCTTCCAGTCATCACACCATCCCCCACCAAAGGCTCCTGGTGGATTTTCTGGAACCTTGTGGTGTTTCAGGGTTTCTGTACAAAGATGGCCTCTGTCTTTCTGTTTCTTCTATATGTTGCATGCAAACTCGATCTGAGGTAACTGGGAGAAGGGCATTGTGGGTAGCAGCTGAGCTTGAGAGTTTTTGGTGTACGCGAGCTTGGTATTAGGCCAACTCTGTTCCGAGGGCTTGGAACCAAACCCATCAGTGATGACTGGAAGAAGATCAACAACTCAGATGGAATGTTATGGTAAGACATAACTTCTTTTTCTCTTTATATTTGTAGAACAGGCCTGTAGATTACATTAATATTTACAATGACATAGAATTATTTACAAAATTCTATCTAGCTAGGCTGGCAACCTTCACACCCCTTACGTGGTCTTTCACAAATATAGGGTTTCCTTACAGAGCAATACTTTCTTTCTACCAAAGGTGTCAGAATCCAGTATTAATCAAACCATTCATCTTCCAGTATTCTTTTCAAATTTAAATAACCAAGGGGAGTTTTTGCTGCATTCATTGGATGGTCATAGACAGTTGCAATATTATATGGATTGTATGAAGGACTTCAGGAAGTTAGACCAGCTTTTCATTTCATTTGGCCACCATAGGTTGGGACAACTCAGAAAGTGACTGTAGCCAAAAGGATAATGGAATGTATTTCATTGCTGTATGCAAAATTGAATGTGCTCCTCCGTAAATCTGTAAGAGCTCACTCCACCTGATCTGATCTAAGCTCTTTCTCTTTTCCATTTGTCTCTATAAGGGCACCACATGGCTTTTATATTGTTCTGAAAACTGTTTTGAAAACTGTTCAGCACAAGTTATTGCACAGCATGAATATATCGTAGTTTACTGTGTTAGTCTGTTGAGCACTATATATTGCACTGTTTAGAGATTTTATACTATTACTTTATCATTTACCCATTGCTTTCTGCTGCTTATATTTGTCTCTACTGCTGTATAACCCTCTCCTCTCAAACGGACTAGGGTCACTGATAGCATGCTGAACTGCTGAATGAATGTTTTGTTCTATTTAATGGAGCCTACATTGCCTAACTTGTATTGTTCATAGCATAATGTCTGCTGCTTTTCATTGTTAATCCCCTAAACCTAATCTTCCACTGCATACTTGCTCTAGCCTGATCTAACCATAGCCTCTCTCTACTACTGTGCTTTGTTACACCCTCCTTTCTTCTCTAAACATCCCTTACCTTCTACTTTCCCCTCTATATCTGCAATATTAACTAACTTAGTGTTGCCTCCCTCTCCTCTACAGTAATCCATCCCAGGTGCTCCCTCCCTACTTTAAACACAAAAAGAATGCCTCTGGCCATCACCTGAAGACACCCTGAATTGGCCAGCTTGCCTGGTACTTAGAAAAATACTACTGAGAAGAGCCCCCCAACAAGATTGTGTAAATGTATGTTGCTTAACACTAATTAAATGTAGACTTGATGTACTATCTATAGAGTTAATCTGCCCTCCTGTGTGTGCATTCTAGCAGCCTACCGCAGACCGTTTGCCCTCTCCCCCTCCTGTTATCACTACCCTAGAATATATTTAAACCTAAGACTGGTCCAACTATCCCTGCTGTTTGCTATCTCCTTCTACCATTAGGTGACAGCATCTACCAATATAAATCCTAGATATTCTTTATAATCTCAACAAGTTTTATTTTTTCACAAACAGTTGGTTATGAGTTAATATCCTGAGACTGTAAATATCTTATCCCCCCTGCTAAACCACCCTCTGTAAAAGCAGCCTTCTTTTTCTGGCTGGATATATTTAGCTCATACCTTCCAGCTACAGCCTTTAAACTGCTCTTTGCTGACACTTTTTCTGTCATACTCACCTCTAGTGTTCTTTCCCACTCTGTTTGCCCTACGGGCTCACTCCACTCCCCTACCCTGCCCCCATTTCCTACCTGCCCTAGTACTCCTAACTTTATTACTATCTTACCCCATCCTTTCAGCCTAATTACCCAATACCAGCTCCCCCTCATTACTCCTCCCACCTATAGCCATCCTTCTTAAACTCTGTAATCTGTACTCCACCCAATAATTATAGTATCCTCCTTTTTCCTTAAATCTCTAAAATGCCTCCATCACTTTTTAAGCCCTTTCTTCTTCATAGCCTTCTCTATTTTCCTAACCACTCATACCACTCTCTCTTTGCTCCAACATGCTCTCCTCAAGCTATCACACCCTTCAGTCCCCCAGCCTCCTTTTTCTGTTCCTACTTCCCTTATACTATGCTACCTCATATTCCACCTAGGCGTATCCAATACCACCTACAAAGACAACTACCATACAAACCCACCTTCCCCCCCACTCTTCTCTCATTCAGCCCAACCCTCTGCACCTATTCCACCCTAAACTCTTCTCCTCTAAAGTCAAGATACTGTCAGCTGCTCTAATCTACAATCTACCAAAATTCATGCCTGGCAGACCAATATGACTAAAAGATATCTCCTTCAACAACCTAGTCCAAGCTGCTGATATCCATCCTAACCCTGGTCCCACATCCTTTATTAACAACATTCATCCCTTACCCTCTTCCTCCTATCTCAACACCCTAAAGATATTTACAATTAATGCACAAAGTCTAAACAACAAAGTACATCATTTTCAAGCTTGGTTAAGCCATAAGCAACCAAATATCTTAGCCATCTCTGAAACCTAGCTCAAGCCCTTTATCTCAGACTTTGAGATTCTGCCCCCAGGATTTCATTGTCTTGGAAATGACCGACTAAATAAAAAAGGTGGAGGCACTGCCCTTGTCTACTCCAACCTTCTTGCCTTAATTCCCCTCCAAATTCCATTTCCTCAATTCCAGAACACTGAACTAACTGCTGGAATTCTAAAACTAAGTAAACATAAAAATATCTGCATCATTGCCCTATATATCTCACCTGGTAACAATATCTCTACATTCAAAAATATTTTCCTATGGGCCTCTACTGAAATTAACTATGAAACTTATATCCTTGGTGATGTGAATATTGACTGGAATAAAATCAATTGCCCCTCTCCCTCCCTATCCATTAACCTCTATAACTTCACTCAAATAATCCTCTCCATCACTCAACCTAACAAAATAAACCCTCTCTGATCCACTATAGATTGGATCCTAGTCTCAGATCCAGATAAAATAACCAATTCTGGCACAACTCCTGATACCTTTAGCGACCACCTCCCAGCCTTCATGCATCGCTCAACTAGTTCCTCTGCACACCAGTATCAGTACATTCAAACTCATAATCTCAATAGCTTCAACCCAACTACTTTCTCAAATACTTTCAAACAAATGAACTGGCAAATTCTAAACATCCTTCCTCTTGACAAGGCTATAGCATACTTCAACTCTGTCTTCCTTGATACTTTAAACTCACTAGCCCCACTAAGAAACAAAAGGATAAAAACTAAAACTGCTCCTTGGCTATCCAGAGTCAAAACAGATTATGCACCACAGAGACAAACTATGGAAGCTTTACCAAAACAATAAACTGGACAATACCTTTCTCCAATATAAACAGCTCCACAACCGTGCAAAATGACTAATCACCAAAGACAAAAAAATCCTACTATATCAAACTTCTGTCCAATAACAATAAACCCCCCCAGAAATTCTGGAACTCAGTAAACTCACTCCTCAATCCAGGCTCCAAGAATAATCCCTGTCCTGACCCAAGTAAATCTGATCTTGAACTAGGCTCTGAATTTAACTCCTTTCTCATAGGCATTATTACTACCCTCACCAACACATTTCCCAATAATAACCCAACTGCTCTGCACTTTCCCCCTTCTAACTCACCTCATCTGTTTGAACTCAAACCCATCTCCACTAACTTTATAAATAAACTTTTGTCCAAACTTAAACCTTACTCTAACGCTCCCGGCAGTATTCCCTCTTCCTTCCTAAAATGTGCTGCTGATGGCATTGCACTCCCAGTCAGCATCATTATCAACCAATCCATAAAAGAATCATACGTCCCCAAACACTGGCACTCAGATATATTCTTCCTCTTCATAAAGGAGCCAAAAATACCAGCATCTCAAACTTTCGCCCCATTGCTTTGCTCTCACCAATCTCAAAAATCCTAGAAAAATGCATCCACCTCCAACTTATGCCTTTCCTGACCCAAAACAATCTTCTCACTCCTACCCAGCATGGCTTCCGTCCAGGCCATAGCACAATAACCGCTCTACTCTCTTTCCTAGAAACTGTCAATCAAGCCCGAGATTCAGGCCACTTAGTTTCTGCTGTTTTACTCGATCTGTCTAAAGCCTTTGATACTGTTTCCCACAATTACCTTCTCTGTCATCTCTCAAACCTTAATCTCTCATATAATGCTTTATCCTGGTTCTCCAGCTGTCTATCAGACAGATCACAGGCAGTCAAATGAAAGAACTCCATCTCTTCGTTCCTGCATACCCCAACTGGTGTACCACAGGGATCCAACCTTGAGCCAATGCTTTTTAACATCTTCATCAATAACTTTCACACTGCTATTCCTGATGCTAAAATCATTCAATGCACAGACGATTGAATCTTAGTCTGCTCTGCCTCAAACCTCTCTGAATTGCTGACTAAAACCCAAACTGCCTTCTCAACAACTGAAAACTGGATGTTCCAAAACCACCTCTCTCTCAATGCAAATAAATCAAATATTCTACTATTCCCTCTCACAAAGACTCTCTCCTATGATAAAAACAACTTCAAAGTCTATAGTCAAACCAACTCAACTATAGAAGTAGTCCCCTCTGCCAAACTACTTGGCATTACTGTAGATGAACACCTCAAGTTTGATATTCATATTCAACAAAATATTAAGAAAACCCACCAAAAGCTAGGTATGCTGTATAGGAATAATCGCTTTCTCTCCAACTCTACCAGGCAAACTCTGGCCTCGACTTATCTTCTTACTTCCTTATTATATGGAGCCCCATCTCCTAACCAACCTGTCCTCCTCTATCACCTCTAAACTAGAAAACTGCTACAACAAAATCTCTAAATTTGCCTCTAAGTCTAAAAATACCACCCATCACTGCCTAACCCTACAATCTCTGAATTGGCTTGAACTCCCAAACTACCTAGACTATCTCCAACTCATATATCACCGAACAAAATGTCACGCTCTAACTAACATCTTTACCCTTATACACCCAACAGAGCTCTCAGATCTGAAAATAATCAGAACTTAATTGCTATCCATAAACCTAAATGTCCTGCTGGCCAACTTCTCCTATCTTTCTCACCAGGCAAAAAATGGAATTCCTTTCCCTCCGCACTAAGAACCATACCAAACTCAGAAAACTTCAAAACCCAGCTATTCAAACACCTGTCCAATAAATGAAAATGTACCTGCCTTCACCCAACCTAATCCAAGGGGGTTCTTGCTCTGGTTCCCAAGCTCTACAACTATCATAGTTATCTCCCTATGAGCCTATCTAAGCTCTCAAAAATTTCTATAGCTTCTCTCTAAGCTCTCACCTCCTACAGCTACCCTCACACAGCCCAACCTTGTAAATATTGTAAATAGCATTCTACTGTTGTGTGTATGTAAAGCGTATTTACATTTTCTTAAAAGGTTTGTATATAAACTGTTTCCACACCTAACCCATATCTGTTTTCCTCAAATGAAACTGTGTGATCCCTACCTTCAAGCTTAATTAATTTGTTAACTATGCATGATATTGAAAGTATTTATGAGTAACTATTCTACATAAGATCTTTAATATTAACTATCATGTGTATCTAAATTGTATAATGCATCTTGGAGCTTTTCTCCCCGGGCCTCCACTGAAAATGAGTCAGTTCGGCCCAGTGGACTTCCCTGGTAATCAAATTGCAAATAAATAAATAAATAAATAAAATCTGTGGCAACTTCTACTGTTTTTCATACCAGAACTTCTATATATGATATTTCCGCAGCTGCTAATTGGTCTAATCTGCATACCTTTATCAACCATTAAAAAATCAGATCTGATCTCGAGTGGAAGATCTTCCTTTGCTTCAACCATTCTTAGGCACATCCTGTCTTAGGGGCACCCAGGGATTAGGTAGCTGGGGACTCTGTCCCATACCTTGATAGTGAATGAAAATTGACAACATTGGATAAAGAAGTTATGTACTCCCCATAACATTCCATCAGTGTTGTCCAGTTTCATTTACCATCAACTCCCCATCCTCCTTCCCCTGTCCATAGACAGGATATGAGGATTCAAAGGACATCTTAAACACCTTGTGGCGTGATCTCCAGTGATGGTGTCTGTATGTAATTCATACTATCTTCTTTCCTTTCGAGCTATATGTATTGTCTGAGGGGAATAGGAGTGAGGCATTATGGAAAGAGAGGAGCTTGAGAGTTTTTTTTACCTTCCACAAGGTAAAAATAGTGTCTGAGTCAGATTCAACCCCATAAGTTGATGATAAATGAAAATGGACAATACAGATGGAGCATTATAGTGAGTACATAACTTCTCTTCATCTTATCTAGCTCAGTTATTGTAATTTGCTGTTCTGATTCTTTATTTATTTCCTCTGTAAACTGTTTTACCTTCTACATACATTTTCTTTTTAATCCTCTTTCTTTTACCATCCCTTTCACATATTTGACTACAATATCTATTATTATAGATTGCGCTTTTCAATTTTCCCATCACTACTTTTCATTTCTCTTATTACACCATTATATTTTTTTACTTTAGTACTTAAATATGGTGATACTTCTTCCTTATTTCCCTGCAAAAATATAGTTGCCTGTATTATAATTCTTCAATTTTCTCTTGATTTTTTTGGTAAATTTCTTCTTATTTTCTAAAACAATCCTTTTCAATACTATCTAAACTACTCAAAACATTTTTTTATTTGTCCATATTCCTTTTTATCTTTTTGTCTTCTCTTCTTCTTCTTCATTCGGCTTTTCCCAGTTAGGGGTCGCCACAGCGGATCACCTGTCTGCTCATAATTGACAGTGGAGTTTTACTGTGTCGAGTTGCCAGTCCAGTGCCCAACCATCCACAGAAGGCACACACATGCACGCACTCATGCCTAGGGCCAATGTAGAGTGTTCAATCCACTTACAGCATGTTTTTGAGATATGGGGGGAAACTGAAACACCTGGAGGAAACCCAAGCGACCACAGGGAGGACATGCAGACTCCACACAGAAGGCACCCCAGCACAGGATCGAACAGGAGAACCTCTTGCTGTGAGGTGGCAATGCTAACTGTTGTGCCACCATGGCCACCCATCTTTTTGCCTTCTCTCATTCTCCCATATTAAATGCATCTTCCTATACTTTTCTTGAAATAATATTCACTATTTTGACTAACTCTTATACAAATATTTCATTGTTATATGATCTTCCCATAACTTTATGTCTTCTTGATTATTCTTATTACACTCATTTTCATTTATTCTCTCAATAATATATTCTTTATTCTATCTGTCAAATCCACATTGTTAAATGATCTGAAAAACCCATCTCTGCTACGTGTTCTATTATAACTTTTATAGTTTTAGACAGAATAAAATAATGTATTTCTGTTTGAAAAATAAAAGTTGTCTAAGGTTGTATCTTCTGGTATTTAAGCCCTAATTTTGAGAAGATTTCTGTCTATACACACTGAGCAGAGTGGAGGAGGGGCGTTGACTACAACTCTGATCTGAGATATAGAAGTATCCTGTTTTTTTTTTTTTTTTGCTTATTTATACTGATATTTGCTTCTAGCATTTTATATATAGCACTTTCTATTGCCTGCTGCATACTTTTTATTAAAATTTTATTGCTGTTAACTAATCTGCATGGGTTACTGATTTGTTTGCAGTTAAAAGCATTCAGTAGAGTCTCTTTGCTCCTTTATCTGTTTAAAAATGTTCATTTTGTGGCTCACTGCTGTCATACAGATTTCTGTAGTGTTTACTGTCTAAAGAGTGTAGGCTAATAGCTTTAGTATTGTCCCAGTTCAGATTTGCTGGCTCTGGGCCTGTTTGTCTTTACAGTGATTGTTCAGAGCACATGAACAAGCCATCTTGAATTAGCAGAAGCCTTTCTTTACCTTTCTGACTGGATTGTATTAATTGGCTGCTGGCTAGTGAGGGCTGGTTCTTTTGTGCTTTAAAAAAAAAGTTGTCTAAGGTTGTATCTTTGGTATTTAAGCCCTAACTTTGAGAGGAATTCTGTCTATGCACAATGAGCAGAGTGGAGGAGAGGCGTTGACTACAACTCTGATCTGAGATATACAAGTATCATTTTTCGTCTATTTATACTGATTATTGCTTCTAGCAATTTATATATAGCACTTTTTATTGCCTGCTGCATATGTTTACTGTATTTTATTGCCATTAACTAATCTGCACAGGTAACTAATTTGTTTGCAGTTAAAAGCATTCAGTAGAGTCTCTTTGCTCCTTTATCTGTTTAAAAACTTTCATTTTGTGGCTCACAGCTGTTATACAGATTTCTGTAGTGTTTACTGGCTAATGAGTGTAGGCTAATAGCTTTAGCATTGTCCCAGTTCAGATTTGCTGGCTCTGGGCCTGTTTGTCTTTACAGTGATTGTTCAAAACACATGAACAGGCAATCTTGAATTAGCAAAAGCCTTTCTTTACCTTTCTGGCTGGATTGTGTTAATTGGGTGCTGGCTAGTGGGGGCTAGTTCTTTTGTGCTTTACAAAAATGTTGTCTAAGGTTGTATCTTCTGGTATTTAAGCCCTAACTTTGAGAGGATTTCTGTCTATACACACTGAGCAGAGTGGAGGAGGGGCATTGACTACAACTCTGATATGAGATCTATAAGTATCCTTTTTTTTGGCTTATTTATACTGATTATTGCTTCTAGCAATTTATATATAGCACTTTCTATTGCCTGCTGCATACTTTTTACTGTATTTTATTGCTATTAACTAATCTGCATGGGTAACTGATTTGTTTGCAGTTAAAAGCATTCTGTAGAGTCTCTTTGCTCCTTTATCTGTTTAAAAACTTTCATTTTGTGGCTCACTACTGTCATAAAGATTTCTGTAGTGTTTACTGTCTAAAGAGTGTAGGCTAATAGCTTTAGTATTGGTCCCCACCCTCCCTCTCTGTTGGTGTCTTGTTATACTTGGTGGCTTTGCAGTTGCCTGCCTCTATTGTAAGTTCCATCTGTGGCACTCCTCCCAGTCTAGTGTGATTAGCTCATTCTACCTATTACAGAGAGAACATCTGAGAAGGCCTTCTGTTCCTCCTTTCTCCCTTTCTAAAAAAATGCCTGAATCTCCTTGTGTTCTGACTGTGCTTCTCAAACATTTTGGAAATATAGAGTATATTTCAGTGCATTTATTACAACTGTATTTGTCTTAATATTGCTACAGCTCAACTGCTCTAGGTTGCACTGCATCTGAATTGTTTGTGTGTTGTAGCTGCTTTTCTGTATATATAGACTTCTCTGTATATGTAGACTAAGCTACTTATTCTGCTGTATTACTGCCTCTTAAATCGTTTTTCAGTTGTGCACTTGCCTTGCTTCATTTAAAAAGTTTTAAATTGCTAATTTTGTAGAGTTTTAATTGCATTTACTGTTTAGGACTACACACTCAAGTGTGTTTGCCTTTTCTCTGTTTATTTACTGTATTATTGCATTGTTTATCCTGTTTTAACCAAAAATAATACTGTCTTGTTTGCTCGTTTCCCACCTTTCCAAGCCATTCCAGATCCCAGGCTTTGCTTGTCTCAGGAATTTATTTTCTGTGTTCAGAGCTATCCAGACCTTGCTGTGGTAGAGGGAAGTTCTACTGCTTACCAGTGGGAGTGGTGAGCATTGTACTGCCTATCTAACACTAGAGGAGTGGTTTTCAGCTCTGAGATTGTAATTGTATTAGCCTTTTTGGGCTTATTTCTATCCCTTTCAACTTTCTGGCTTAAAAATGTGTGTGTTTCTGCATTTTTCACATCGTGCAGCACTGCGGGGCTACAGTTAAACTATTCCAGGTGCCAGAAAGTTTGCTGTTTAAAATTTCCCTTAGAATTAGCTGGTTTCTCAGTAGTAGCACTAAAATCTGAACTCCTATGTCTAGCACTTGCTCTAGAACCTGGTGGAAAGCACTAGTAAACCTGAAACTGATACAAGCACTCAACTCTCCTTGTCAGTAAGGAGAAATTAATTGTAGGCACTAAGCCTATAATTGCAAAGTACCTTGCAAAGGTAAGGGAAAACAACTCTTATACTTTACAAAAAAGCACCTAAACAGGCATGTCCAAGGGTCAGCTTCTGGTGATTTCTCCTGTCCACCTGGTGAATCTGGGCATACTGGGGCAGTGCGGCAACTGCTTCATGTACACAGACAACCCTCTCCTCCTACCACCCAACATTACAACCTGCGAGAGATGCACTTACATAGCCAAACTGGAAGCAAAGCTCTCTCCAGCCAAGATTGTGCTAGACAGTCAAGAGGAAAAGGTTGACACCTGCACTACACCTCAAGCAACTCATAGCCCTTAAAAACCCACACCATCAACACCCACACATAGCAACACTAAACCCACCTGAAGGCCCTTAACATTAACCTGCCCAAGCAAGAAGGACCTCCAAAGCTGAAATGCAAACACCAGTCATAACCAAAGTGACACATAGCTCACAACACAAATGTGCCACCCAACAACAGCCCCTACAACACTTTAGTCATAGGTGACTCTATAGTCAGGCACACTGATGTCCCACTCACCAGGCTGAACAAGGAGAAAATTATGGTCAGCTGCCTGTTGGGTGCCAGGATCTGCCACATAACCCATGCACTCAAGTCTCTCCACAACAAGTACAAATATGTCTCTGTCATTGTCCATGTTGGAGTGAATGACTTGAGTCGTACCTCCCTGGACTACATGAAAAGAGACATGGAAGAGCTCTTGGATCATGTGGCCCAGGCAGCTATGACCCTAGCCCAGAGTAGCATCCTGCCTTTGCCCAGAATGATACCACAGTATAAGGACAAAATGATTGACTTCAACAATTGGCTAAGCTTCTGGTGTCATTCAAAGGGGATCCAGTATCTGTCTGCCTGGGAAGACTTGCTCGACAAACCACAATGCTTTGTCAGAGATGGTCTGCACCTGTCACCCCTGGGATTCAGGTTACTGGCTAAAGCTCTTGCCACCTCTATAGTGCATTTTTTAAGCAAGGTTCAAAGGACAAAACCACCACCATAACAGATACAAGCATGCAAAATCTGAAGATAATGCTACTCAATGCTAAAAGTCTAAACCTCAAAATGCACTCTCTCGAGGCACTCCAAAATATGGAGAACATTGATATCTGTGCAGTAACTGAGACCTTGTTCAAGGCTCCAGAGAGCACCCCTTGAATACCAGGCTAGAACTCTTACCACACTTTTTGGCAACAAAACCAAGACCGAAACACTAAAGGTGGAGGAGTGTCAATATTCACCAAGGATATTCACACCTCCAGGCTAGTTGCCCAACACAATGCATCTGAAATTCTCCATTTGCAACTAACACTAGGTAAGACTGCAATCCAAATTGTAGCTTGCTACAGACCCCCCACCATGTCCCAAGACTACACCTTTCTAAACATACTGGGAAATATTAAGATACAACCAAACACCCTAATACCGGGTGATTTCAACTACCCTGCCATTAACTGGGAAAACTACTTGGGTACCAACTCCTTTTCCCAACAGTTCTTGGAATTCATAAATTCCAACACCCTGGATCAACTAATCCATAGTCCCACCAGGGGCTCCAATATCCTAAACCTAGTCATTACCAACATGGGAGATAGATGCTCCACACCAGTGGTCACCCCCTTATTGGTCAGGTCTGACCATAAGTAAATCGCCCTTGACATCCACATCCCACCTCCACCCCTCAGTAAGGAAACTTCCTTAAAAAACTTTTCCAAAGCCAACTTCATGCTACTGAAGTCAGAAGTGGCAAACCTCATGAAACTCATGCAGACGGGATCTGAAAGTTCGACTGCAGAATCCTACACTAACGCACTGTACGAGCACATCCACTCATGCATGAATTGTGCTATCCCAAATAGAAGCAAGATGCTTTCCTCCAAAAAAAAGCAAGCCAATCTGGTGGTCCCCTGCTATAAACAAACTATACAACAGAAGGAAAAAATTGTTGCAGAAAAGAGGAAAATCCCAGGATGCAAAAAACTCCCTCACCAGCCTCAGGAAGAAGCTGAGATCCCTCATAAAAACTGCAAAAGCTAGTTACAAAAATAAAATTACCAAAGATTCCAAAGACAATCACAAAGCATTCTACAGTTATGTCAAGAATCTAAATGGTAAAGCTCAGATCTGCTCTGAGCTACAACAGAGTGACATTAAATATACTGATCCCAAGGATATTGCCAATATCCTGGCAGATCGATTTAGTGCCAACTTCACCCCCCCTCTCCCCCTAAAGGACCCATCTCAATACCAAAAGATTGCAAAATTCCGGTAATCATGGCCACACAGGTAGAAACAGCAGTCTCCAAAGCTAAGAATACAGCATCCATGGGACCAGATGACATCCCGGGCTGTGTACTACATGAACTACAAAATGAACTGGCACCTCACCTAAGTGTAATGTTTAATCATAGCCTCACCTCAGGCTTCGTGCCCACTGAGTGACGCACAGCTACATTTATCCCACTCCACAAGGGGGGATCACCTTGGATCCCAGGAACTACTGTCCCATCAGTCTGACGAGCCTGATCTGCAAGGGCATGGAACGTATTATCATGGAACTTATAAACAAAGACATTGGGAACCTTCAAACACTGGACCCCACCCAGTTTGGGTTTGTGAAGGGCCGATCTTGTCTCCAGAACCTGATTGACTTCTTCTAATCAGTCTCCATTGCTGTGGATGAGGTTAAGGAGGTCCACACAGCCTATCTGGACCTTGTCAAGGCCGTCTACACCATCCCCTCACTCTGGAATCATAGATGAACTTACTAAGATGGGTATAAATCCCTACGTCACTTAATGGGTTGCCAACTGGCTTACTGACAGAACCCAGACTGTAAAAGTAGCTGACTCCAAATCCAGCTCCAGACAAGTGACAAGTGGAGTACCTCAGAGTTCAGTCCTGGGACCACTCTTGTTTGGCATCTACTTCTCTGAAGTACAGGCCAACACTAAGGGACTCTGGCTAAGAAAGTTTGCAGATGACTGCTAACTGGGAGCCATTATTGAATCCCCAAATGATATAGATATTCTACAAAAGGGCCTTACAGAAACAGATGCCTGGTGCCAGAGCCATGGGCTCAAGCTTAATGCCAAGAAATCTATAGTAATCCCCTTTGTAAAAAAACATGTACCCATGAATTACCACATTGGTGGCATTACACTAAACATCGAAAGTGTGATGAGAGACTTAGGGACACAGGTGGACAGTGGTCTCACCTTTGATAACCACATCGCCACAACAATCAGGAAATCCTTTTATGCGGCACACCTCATCACTAAGGGCTTTTCATCCAGAAAAAAGGAAGTCATTGTCCTACTGTACTCATCCCTCATTAGACCCATTATAGAGTATAATGCCCCATTTGGTATGTGCCTCACAAGACATCTGCAACAGCTGGAAAGGCCGCAGAATTACCTCACTAAATGAATCACAGACCTAAAGCAGATGCCATATGCTGACCATCTAAAAAAACTCCAGCTGTATTCTGTGGCATATTGTCTACTCAGAGGTGATCTTTGCTTAACATACAAGGCCATGTCAAACCCTGAGCTGTTGGACATGCTCCACTTAAAGAAATCCCAATTCCTCAGAGCCACATGCTCCTGGGATCTAAACCTTGTCATCACAATGAACAAAACATGCTGGAGGGATAGGTTCCTGACCCAGAGACTCCCCATACTTTGGAATAGACTGCCCATACATGTCAAGCAGAGCACCTCCTTGGCCCTCTTCAAAAGGAACCTTGATGATTGGATGGGAGATAAGAAATTCACCCCGGGGATCATGTCAGTCACCCTGCTAGACAGGGGTCCAGGGAAGTAAATATTGTCAGAAGAAATATCCAGGGAATTGTTATGGCTAGGCTTGTCTAGGCCCGAGAACCAACCTATGAACCTATGAAATCTCCCTCTCTGATATGTGTTTTTCTTAAATTCCATAATTTTAGATTTCCACATTTTATTACCTCCTCCATTACCTTCTTATCTGGCTAACATTTTTGCTTATGTCTTAAATTACAGTTAAAAATCTCCCATTGCTATGATATTTATATTTACTATACCATAATTAAATATGTCTAAAAATTGTTTTTCCATTTCTTTATGTAACACGTTAGCATACATTACTATTAATCTATATAGCTTTCCTTCCCATCTAAAATCCACTACCATCAATCTTCCTAATCTAATTAATGTGTAATCCATTTTTTTTTTATTTTTATTCCTTTCCTATACAATATAGTAATACCTGAACATTTTTATCTCCCAAATTCCATATTATACCACCTGGCCATAAAAATCTCTATTTGTTCTCTTTCTTCTTTATTCAAAATATTAATATCTTCCAATAATATCAAATCCATATCACAACTCTTACACCATTCTATTCCAATTATCCTAGCTAAATTCTTAACATTATTAACATTAATTGATAGAATTCTAAGATTATTTACTACTCTTCTTCTTAATTTCTGGAAAATTATTTTAGTTATCCATTTCCTATCTTTTTAACTTTTATTCCTGATTCCTGAAATTTTCTTTTCCCATCTTTAACTCTTCTGCCAATCACATTTTTCTTGTCAACTACTTTCCAGTTTATATCTTCTTCAGTACTCATTTATTTTCCACTCTTTCTCACCTTCCCCTTTTTGTTTATTCTCCAAACTCTCTTCTTGATTTGTATCATTACTTTATTTTTTCTCTTTTTGGTAATCTTCCTATTGTATTATTTCTTTATCATTTATAATTTGTTATTCAACTTCACATTCTAACTTCCTCTCCTTTTCACAATCTGTCAGAACTGTACTACTGAATTTTTTTAAGTATTTCTCTGTGATCTCTGAACTCTTGACTAGCACTGTGTAGTAAAAAGTATTGTCTTGTGTTTTCAATTATGTATTATTAAATATTTTTAAACCATTTTAACTGTGGCTGTTTTGTGTAGAGATAATTTAACCTCTTAAGAGTACTTGCATGGCTTGGTAAAAATTGTACAAAGCCACTCCAATAGCTTTAGCCGTAGGCTATACTTCCAATTGGATAATAATATTGCACAGTAATAATTTGACACCCTTTTAAGGGCCTTATAGTAGCTGATAATTATTAGCTGGGTTGTGGCATTGATTTCTACCATATAGTCTGGGTGAAAGGGGCCCAGCTGGGGAACCTGTGCCAGCCTTCCCCAGGAGTGTTTGTGTGGTTGTATAACCTCATCTCAAAGTGTGTGTATGTCAGCTACTTGGGCAGGGACACAAGGCACTGGTTGGACAGAGAGGGTGCTGGAGGTTTTAGCTTGCCCAGCTGGCTGAGATGTGGACCCTATAGCTGTGCCAGTGGGGAGTCTTATTTGGAACCTGGAGAGCAAGGGAGCAACCAGCCCCAGACTGACTGTGATCTCTGTGTGCTCTTAAGAGAAATTGCACTTTACTGTGTGTATTTGTTATCCTTCCCTCCTATATGAGATGCCCCTCACTGGTGTTAGTGGTGAGGATTGAGGATCCTTGATTGCTGGGCCAGGGCACGGGCATCACATATTAAATGGTGGCAGTGGTGGGATATAATACCCTCAGAGAATGGACAGCTCAACCTTTCTGCAGAGGACTTAAAATCCATCTGGAGCTAAATAGACTTGAGTTGGAGGCCAGGCATGTGGAAATAGAAACAGATGAGAGACTGAGGAGTCTACATGCTAAGGAGAATGAGAGACTGCTATGCCTGGAAGCTGAGGAAAAGGAGCAGCAGAGGAAGCATGAGAGGGAAATGCTGACTCTTTGCCAGAGTCATGAAGGTAATGATGAAGGGAGTAACTAGACCCGAGAAGCACAACAGGTCAGTAAATGTCTTCCGCAGTTTAAAGAGGGGGATAATTTTGATAGTTTCATTCATAGGTTTGAAAGGGTATGCAGACAGTATGGTGTTGACCAAAGGCTATGGGTACGGTTCCTGACCCCCTTACTCTATGGTAAAGCTGTAACTGTTTTGTCAAAAATGTCTGACATTGCATGTTTTGATTATACTGCTGTTAAAAAGCATTTGTTAGAATTGTTTAAGCTAACACCTGAAACATATAGGGAAAAGTTTCATGAGCATAGACACAAGGCCGATGACTGTGTGTGTGAATATGTTGCTGAACTGAGCACTTATTTCCATAGGTGGGTGAGTGGATGTCAGGTCACCACTTTTGAAGGGCTGGCAGACCTTTTGGTGAGGGAACAAGCCCTTAGCACTTTTCCTGAAGACATGAGGATCTGGTTAGCTCATAGACAGTGTGCTACTTCAGATGAGTTGGGGAAAGAAGGGAGACCTATACCTGGCAAGCAGGGCTGTTCATGGGTCTAAAGGAACTCGGGGTGGGCAGCACAGACTGCCCCAACAGAATCTGCCAGTAGCAGGGGAAGCCACTAGTCCAGGTACACATCCAGGAGCTAGGGTTAAATGTTTTGAATGCAACCAGTGAGGCCATGTGGCATACAGGTGTCCACAGAGGCAAGGTGGGGAACAAAAGGTGAGGACGCCAGTAAGTGGGAAAGACAAAATGCCAATAGTAGGTTGTCTTGACACAACAAGGGTACCGAACTACCATCCTGCAGATGTCCTGATAGGGACAGATTTGGATGAGGCAGTACCATGTGCTTATGCAGTTACACGCAGTCAGGCTAGGAGACAATCATGTGGGTCTGGTAGCCTGGGAGAGACCCAGACAGACTGCATACTTGCAGCCAGGACTGGTGATGTGGGTTCTTCAGGAAGGGAGCTACTCTGTAGCAGTGAGACTGAAGGTGAGCCACAGCTGCTTGTGGGTACTGATGTTCCCTTGGACAGAGTGACTGCAAAGGTAGAGGTAAGTAGTAGTACCCAGGATGACATTGAGGCACCACTGTCAGAGGATGCCAGAATTCCTGTGTAAGGGGAGCTGGGAAGGGTTACAAAGAGAGAGTTGAGACAGGCTCAGCTCTCTCAGAGCCTACATTGCAAAGCCTGAGGCAAGTAACTAGGGAGGCACCTGATTCTCAAGGAAAGGGGGAATCTGTATACTGGGACAAAGGGTTACTATACAAAGAGTGGACCACTGAGGGAGGGATAGAAAGTGAGAGAGTACAGCAGTTGGTAGTGCCTAGAGCCTACTGTCTGGCACTTCTAGCCATAGCCCATGATATTCTCTTTGTAGGTCATATGGGCATAAAATGTACAAAGAGGCATATTGTGCAGAACTTCTATTGGCCTGGAATTTCCAGAGATGTAACAGGGTACTGCAGGACCTGTGAGCAGTGCCAAAAGGTAGGCAAGGCAGGAGACAAGGTGAGAGCTCCTTTGATGCCTTTGCCTGTGACTGAGGAGCCATTTCAGAGGGTAGCTATGGATATTGTGGGTCCTCTGAGTACCTCAAGTTCCACAGGGAAAAAGTATATCCTAGTGGTAGTGGGCTATGCTACACAATACCCTGAGGCAGTGGCTTTGTCCTCCATTGAGGTAGAGAAGGTGGCAAATGATTTGTTACAGATTTTCAGCAGGGTAGGTTTCCCAAAAGAAATACTGACGACTGACAGAGGTGCCAATTTCATGTCAGACCTGCTGGCTTGTCTGTGGAAGTCCTGTGGGGTGAGGCACAAGAAAACCACCCCCTACCATCCCCAGACTAATGGTCTTGTTGAGAGGTTAAACTCTACAATCAAGTCCATGCTACAGCCATTTCCAGATCAGTTTAAGAGGGAGTGGGACAAATATTTGCCCCGTCTGTGTAGTAAAAAGTATTGTCTTGTGTTTTTAATTTTTTTATTAAATATTTTTAAACCCTTTTAACTGTGGCCGTTTTGTGTAGAGATAAGCACTTAAGAGTACTTGCATGCCTTTTGTAAAAATTGTACAAAGCCACTCCAATAGCTTTAGCCGTGGGCTATACTACCAATTGGATAATAGTATTGCGCAGTAATAATTGGACACCCTTTTAAAGGCCTTTGAGTAGCTGATAATTATTAGCTGGGTGGTAGCAGTGATTTCTACCGTATAGTCTGGGTGAAAGGGGCCCAGCTGTAGAACCTGTGCCAGCCTTCCCCAGGAGTGTCTGTGTGGTTGTATAAAACTCTTTACTCAAAGTGTGTGTGTGTCAGCTACTTGGGCAGGGACATGAAGCACTGGTTGGACAGAGAGGGTGCTGGTGGTTTTAGCTAGCCCAGCTGGCTGAGATCTGGACCCTATAGCTGTGCCAGTGGGGAGTCTTATTGGGGACCTGGAGAGCAAGGGAGCTACCAGCCCCAGACTGACTGTGATCTCTGTGTGCTCTTAAGGGAAATTGCACTTTACTGTGTGTATTTGTTACCTTTTCCAGAACTATTCCCTTCATACATTATGTATACTTACATTCCTGTGGAGCCATAGCTACACCACTGAGAACACTTAAAAACTAAACTTTCCTTCCACGTTTACCCCCCTATTTTACTTCTTATTTCCCTGGCCACCCCAACGCTTTCCTCCTCATTTCTTTTTCTCCACTCTATCTAACTTTACCACATCTCCTTCCACTCCACCCACTATAACTAACACAACTGCCACTCTTTGCTATTCTCTGTCACTTCTATTATTCTTCACTCCATTCCACTTAACATTCCTTTATTTTGTTCTTTCCTCCTCATTTCCTTCTCTCCACCCTCTAAAACTGACACAACTGCCATTCTTTGCTTTTCTCTGTCTCCAATTATTCTTCACTCTTCCCTACACTTCACTTACTATTCTTCTATTTTGTTCCAGCAACTCTACCTCTATCATTTTGTTGTAGTACATGCACAAAATACATACTTTTAATGATCTCTACAAGGCATTAATGTTTTTTTTTTTTTTAGTTACTTGTTATAAGTTCATAGATTAATACTAAGCTAACTGCCCTTGCGAGCCATTTTATGCTTAGCCAATTATCCCTTGTGAGATTCAATCCCTGCTCCTTGTGTTTGTAAGGCAAAGACCTTAACCATTAGGCCACCCTCCCAACCAAATAAAACACCTCTGTCGGTCTCGAACCCTGGACCTTGTACACAATACAATACATGAAGTGCCACTAAGCCATGATAGATGTACACAGTAGATGTTCTTACTCACATGTCTCTTTATCTTGCCCTTTTTAATGTTAAACTTGCAATGTAACTTGGTATGGTTATGATATACGTGCATTATTTTTGGCATCATCTTTTTTATCATGTGTTTGTGGAGCTTTGTCAATACTTTTAATGATTATCTACAAGGCATTCATGTTAATACTCACATCTTTTTATATTGCCCTTTTTTATGTTTTTAAACTTGCAATGTAACTTGGTTTTGTTATGATATATGTGTAATATTTTTGGCATCATCTTTTTTATCATGTGCTTGTGGAACTTTTCTCCTTGGGTCTCCACTGAAAATGGACCCCCAGCCCAGTGGACTAACCCGGTTAACAAAGGACAAATAAATAAATACATTTGTAACACACTGCTTTACAATTCTTTGCATTATGACCAGTTTCCCCACATGCATAACATTGTTTTATCACAATTATTTACAAAATGCCTCTTCATCCCACAGAAAAAAAACATGATCTGATGTTGTCAATTTTCGTTCATCCCTCAACAGTTGTGTTTGCATGCAACCCTCATATCTGACTTGGCCATTCTTTACAGCTTGTGGCCACTAGAACTCTCAAGCTTCTTCCTTACCAATAATGTTCTATTCCTTGACATACCTCAGATCTCATTTGCCACTTTTGCATATGAACGTGGTTGCTGTGAGGTCTCGAGCATTACTAGATATTTTTCAGATAAGTGGTATCTTCATTGCCTTCTTAACCATTTTTTTTCCTTCCAATATTATTAAATCTTATAGCCTCCCTACCTACACTATTTACTGAATTTGTCATTTACCATTGCTGGTATTTTCTTCTCTTCCCTTTCTAAAACAATTGTTAGTGGCACTTTCTATACTTTTTTCCTGCTAAAAAAAAAGTTTCTTTTTTTCTCTTTTCTTTAATTAAAGTGCTACAATGGCAGAAAAGCCTTCTGGCTTTAAAAAGTGTAACAAATGTGGGCACAAACTCCCATTATCTGATGCACATGACTGGTGTATTTATTGTTTGGGCCTGATCACCTCTAAGTGGATTGTGCTATATTCAAATCTTTCAGTCCTGGGGTAGTCATTGATCATAAAAACAAACTGATTCTGAAGGGTCTTCTCAGACCTTTTCAGAAGCACTCTCTGTGGCTCAGCCTCAAGATCAGACAAAACAGAGCACAGAAAGAGGCCATCAGATCCATATAGGTCTTCTACCTCTTCCTCGGATCTGATGTTGGAGCTGACTTGGAAGAAATCGAAGAAGTCAGATCTGAAACCCATATCTTCTGATCACCCTGCATCAGATCTACTTCCTCAGATTCAGTGGTGTCAGATCCAAAGCCCTTTCTCCAAGTGAGGTACATATCCTCCTTGATTCCAGTGCCCTCTAGAGTTTACTCACCTTTTTTGGAGCGCTATCGGCATTCCAGGTCCCCCTCTGTAGGCTCATCCTCTCTTTCTTCCAGAAGCTTGACAGAAGCTGATGTGTATAGAATGATGAGGAAGTTTGTCCTGGCACAGATTCAGATGGGAATCCCTCCGGCTCCTACTTCAGGTCAGAAAGCCCTTATCCATGCTGCACCACTGATCCAACCCATAGTTTTGGAGCCCTTGGATCTGAGTTTTCTGGGACCATCTGTGTCAGATCTGAAGATCATGGTATTTTGGGCTTTGATGCATTCTTTGAGTGCACTGGCTCTAAATGTGTCAGATGGAAACTCCTGGAGCTGAAGCACCCCTGTTAGATCCGAGGCATTAGAGTTGACTCCAAATTTGTTGGAGCCATCTCTGGCCCTCAGAGCCTTGGCACTGGACAGCCAACTTGACCTCTGCTTCAGGCTGACTGCTGTTGTGTCAGGGGGGGAGCAAATAGTCCAGATGGGGTCTATATCAGAACATCGAATGATTAAAATTGCAAAGGCTCTAAAGAGTGACAATACCACACCTCAAAGTGCTTTTTTTGAGATCACAGTACAGTGAAGATCGGAATATTTGCCCTTTCCTCACTGTAGTGCAAACTCGGAGTTGGAATATATATTTAGCAGGGGGGTGTGGGGGCATAGCTCCCCACAATAATGTGTTTGAGGTCCGGCATTTTCTTGATTTTAATCATTCAGTGTTCTGATATAGACCTGTCCAGAAGCATGGCTTCTCAGTTCTGTCTGCCTCCTTCTCCCCTGGGCACTCTGCCTTCAAGGTAGTGGAGAGAGTGTTTTATGTGTCTGCAGGATAGACATCTCTCTCCTTGGATCTGCCCTCTGGATCCCATATGTCTCTGTACCTTGAGTCTCATCAAACTACTCTGCAGGGACAGGCAGCCCAAAGTCTCCAGACTACCCAGCAGGGTATCCTTATTTCTTTTGATACTTATCTGGAACATCCCACCAAAGAAGTCCCTAGGAAGAGAAAGTGCAAGAGAAAACACTTAGACTCTCCTTAAGAGTCGGTTACTGAAGGTACTGATTTTGATGAGGGGGAAGGGTTCCCAAGATCACCATCTGATGATGTCTCCTTTCGACACACAGTAGAGATCCTCAAGCAAAGGGGTGGCTGGTCTACCAGCAACCATTCCTAAGAAGAATTCGTATTCCTGGAAACATGATGTATACTGGATATCATGACAACGCTAAGGGCAATTTCTTGGCCACTTTAGACGTCATCTCCCTTTTTACATGTATCCCCAATGGTGAGGGTGTTGACATGGTGTGGAGATATTTGATCAGGTCTGGGAAGATTTCTCTTCCACAAATTGATTTTTTGTGCATGTTGTTGGAAATGGTGCTTGACCATAATATTTTCATGTTTCGTGATGTATGTTATTGGCAACTTGCTGGTGTAGCTATGGGCACCAGCTCTGCCAATTCTTATGCCAACATAGTTATGGCCCAATGGGAACATCATTTTATTTTTGGCCCACATAATTCATCAATTGGTTTCTATCGACATTTTGTCGATGATCTTTTTCTTATTTGGGAAGGCAGTGAACAGCAATTGTTGGAATTCTCTGCCTATTTGAATACTACTAGCACTTTCTTGCAGTTTACCATTCAATACTCTGCCAGTTCTATTGACTTTTTAGATGTTATAGTAACTAAGATAGGCAATTCATTGTCTACCAAGTTGCATAGGAAGGAATGTTATTATCCAACTTTCCTACATCGACAAAGTATGCATCCAGCATATACTTTTAATCGTGTGATGAAAGGTCAAGCATTTAAGATTTCTCGATTGTCATGTGAAGAACATGACTTTGCATCTAGTTTGAGACAACTTGCAGTAGAATTTGAAGGCAGAGGATATAAATCTGATGAAATTTCTAAAACATGTAGAGAAGTGACCAGTGAGAGGCGAGGCAGAGCTCACCCTTACAATAGTGATCGACCAAGAAACATGAATATAAAGCCTTCTATGTTGAGCCATGTTCCATAATTTTGTCCTATTCTAGTGATACTAATAGAATCCAACACATTGTCAAGAAAAATTGGTCTATTTTACTTATGGATGTTGACACAATTGCCACTGTTGGATGTAGACCTAAATTTACGTACAAAAATAAGAGAAATCTGAAACAATCTTTATGTCATTATAATATGCCCAGACATAATTTAGGATTTATAGTTGGCGCCCGGAAATGTGGCAAATGTGCTCAGTGCCAACACATAGATGAATCCAGACTTTTTAGGCACCCAGATACCGGACGCCTATGGGAACTGAGAAGTCAGGCTAATTGTGATACAAAAAATGTGGTGTATTCTGCTCACTGTACACAATATTTTAGGTTCTATATAGAGAAGACAAATCGACGTCTTAGAGAGTGCATCAGAGATCATGTTTATTGTACTGCGAAAGGACTAGAACATAGTGCCCTAGCTAAGGAAGGGAGAAAGGGGCACAACACATATTTTTGTTTCAGGTTCTACATGTCATTATAGAAAATGTTAGACAAGGTGATTTGGTTAACATCACAGAGACAGTGGAACTCCAGTGGATTTTGAGACTTGGTTTTCACAGGGGTCATGGTTTGAATGACAATGTTCCCCTTAAACCTGTCTTGAAATCTAGAAGGGTAAATAAGCATAAATACAAGAAATGATAATGTCTATTATATCTGCTATTCATAGTTATATATATATTTCATGTATGATTTATGGTATATGTGTTTATTTATTGCTTTATACTTTAATATGTACATTTATCCAGGATGAATTTACATATATTTTTTCAATGAATGCATACATTCTTGATGAAAGCACACAGGTGTAGATTTTTTAGGCATCTGTAGTTTTAAATTTTAAATTGCCAATTATCCGGTGAGAATTCTCTGTGAAGTGATTGGCTGTTAGATTTTTAAATCATTATTTTAAGATGTGTATGAAGTCTTGCTCCCTTGGTCTGATGAAACAGTATTGATTTATTGTGAAAGTGCTTACCGTTTTAATAAACTTGAATTTTGTTTTATAACAGCTGATACTTGAAGGTGCGGTTTTCCTCTGCCTGGGTGTTTTGCATTTTGACTCTTTATCTTTTCGCTTTTCGGTTGTTATAATTGCAGCCAAGTTAAACAGGTCCATTCTAATGCCTCACAATAAGTCCCACAATATGAAGATTTAGGAGAAGGAATTTCTGTCATTGGGGACAACCATGCTGTGCTCAGCAGCAGGTTCTTTGCCCTGATACCCCAATCAGGGGGGGGTCACCAAGGGACATTCTACTTCATGACTGGCTCCCTGGTCTCCCCTATGCCTAACCCCCATTACCTCTAATCCACAAATTTCAAAAGAAAGCATCTCAGTTGAAGAGTACAATTAGCATATTGCCCCTTACTGGCCTCATCAGATATGTTTTCCCTTTCTTTGGTCTCATCTACTTCACCCTGCATGGATTCTGGATCCAACTCCAGACCTACTGATCTGAAGTAGTTAACTTCATTTGATCAGCAACCTGTGGGTATCCATCCTCGGATCCGAGCCGGCAGCCTTCTAAGCTAAAAGATCCGAGCTCTCAGCTCCTCCCCTTACCCATAATTCCCTGCCACCTCCCTCCAGTCCTCAGATCTCATTTGCCGTGGCTTCTGATAGCTTCTAGCGATGAGCTCTTGGCATTGGGTGAGAGTTTTTAAAAAACCTTTTTAAAACTTTTTCTAAGATTTTTGTGTGTTGAGCGAGGGTAGTAGGCCCTTAGTTTCTGTCTATATACTTTTTTTGATTTTCTTGTGGTAAATTTATTGTTTAAATTTAATTTTCCCCTTCCCTTTACTGTGTGTGTGTGGTCGTGCGATGGCCGAAGGGCCTAAGGCCATTTTTTCAAAATGCACTGAGTGTGGCCATAAGCTGTCCCCAGCAGATGGCCACACTCAGTGTGTTCTCTGCCTAGGGGTAGCCCACTTGTCTTCTGGCTGCCATGTGTGTGCAGCCTTCAACCCCTGGGCTGTGAGGGATAGGAGGAATAAGTTAATCCTGGCGGGGCTTTTGCCTGCGGACTCTTCTTCCTCCTCTCCCTCTAAGGCACCAGCTGCGGCTGTGGCTGTCCTGCCTTCACTTCCCCCTCCCCTGACTGGGACTCAACCGCCCTCTGTGTCTCAGGGAGAGGGGGACTCTTCTTCTAGAGAGAAGAGGCACAAGGACAAGGAGCGGCATAAAAGCCATAAGAGGCGGGCAGAGTCTCATCCCTCTGCTCCACCAGCTAAGGTAGTTAGCCCTCCCAGGAGGGTCTCCGGATCTCCACCCTCTCGGCTCTGTTCCCCCCGCTTTTCCCTGGAGCCGGAGGAATAGTACTGGTCTCCCTCTAGGTCTTTGAGGCGACCTTCCCGGCCCGCTTCGGCGACCTCTTTGAGGTCCACCAGAAGCATGTCTGACGCTGATTTGGACCGGATGATGCATCGATTCTTGCAGGCCCAGATGCAGATGTGGGTGCTCCTGCCTCCCCCACTCCGTGGGGGAGCTCGACCCCTTTCTTTGCCCCAATTGCTCCTTCTCCGATTCACTATCGGGTTTCTGAGTCTTTGGATCTGAGCTGTCTCGGATCCGGGGAGTCATCGGTGCTGAGAGTGGTGGCTACTTCGACGCCGACAGTACCCTTGAGCGTGTCGGATCTAAGCTCTCGGGGCCAAGAGCCGAGCTTCGGATCCGCAGGGGTGAGTGTATCTTCAGCTCCATTTCGGTCGGAGCACACCCCTTTCGGGTCTGATTGCATTGGCTCTGACACCGGTCCTTGCGTCGGAGTCGAGGGGGCTGCTCTCAGAGCCAGGGGAGAGTGGTTCGCCGTCTGCTTTTGACGTAGTGGAGAGGGTTCTGTCGAGAAGTTCCAGGTCTTCGAGGCGACCTTCCCAGCTCACTTCGGCGACCGCTTCGAGGTCCACCAGAAGCATGTCTGATACTGATTTGGACCGGATGATGTGTCGATTCTTGCAGGCCCAGATGCAGATGGGGGTGCTCCTGCCTCCCCGGAGCTAGGCCCCTTTCTTTGCCCCAATTGCTCCTTCTCTGATTCGCTATTGGGTTTCGGAGGCTTTGGATCCAAGCTGTCTCGGACCCAGGGAGTCATCGGCACCGACAGTGGTGGCTACTTCGACGCCGACAGTACCCTCAAGCATGTCGGATCCGAGCTCTCGGGGCCGAGAGCCAAGCTTCGGATCCGCAGGGGTGAGTGTGTCTTCGGCTCAGTTTTGGTTGGAGCACACTCCCCTTTCGGGTCCGATCGCATCGGCTCTGACATCGGTCCTTGCATCGGAGCCGGGGGGCTGCTCTCGGTGCCAGGGGAGAGTAGTTCACCCTCGGCATTTGACGTAGTGGAGAGGGTTCTGTCGAGAAGTTCCAGGTCTTCGAGGCAACCTTCCCGGCCCGCTTCGGCGACCTCTTCGAGGTCCACCAGAAGTATGTCTGACGCTGATTTAGACCGGATGATGCGTCGATTCTTGCAGGCCCAGATGCAGATGGGGGTGCTCCTGCCTCCCCCCCTCCAGGGGGGAGTTCAGCCCCTTTCTTTGCCCCAATTGCTCCTTCTCCGATTCGCTATTGGGTTTCGGAGTCTTTGGATCCGATCTGTCTCAGACCCGGGGAGTCATCGGCGCCGACAGTGGTGGCTACTTCAGTGCCGACAGTACCCTCGAGGGTGTCGGATCCGAGCTCGCGGGGCCGAGGGCTGAGCTTCGGATCTACAGGGGTGAGTGTGTCTTCGGCTCCATTTCGGTCGGAGCACACTCCCCTTTCGGGTCCGATCGCATCGGGTCCGACACTGGTCCTTGCGTCAGAGCTGAGGGGGCTGCTCTCAGAGCCAGTGGAGAGTGGTTCGCCCTCGGCGTTTGACATAGTGGAGAGAGTTCTGTCGAAAAGTTGTAGGTCTTCGAGGCGACCTTCCCGGCCCGCTTCAGCTACCTCTTCAAGGTCCACCAGAAGCATGTTTGACGCTGATTTGGACTGGATGATGCGTCGATTCTTGCAGGCCCAGATGCAGATGGGGGTGCTCCTGCCTCCCCCCCTCCGGGGGGAGCTCGGCCCCTTTCTTTGCCCCAATTGCTCCTTCTCCGATTCGCTATTGGGTTTCGGAGTCTTTGGATCCGAGCTGTCTCGGACCCGGGGAGTCATCGGCACCGACAGTGGTGGCTACTTCAATGCCGACAGTACCCTCGAGCATGTCGGATCCGAGCTCTCAGGGCCAAGAGCCGAGCTTCAGATCCGCAGGGGTGAGTGTGTCTTCAGCTCCATTTTGGTCAGAGCACACTCCCCTTTTGGGTCTGATCGCTTCGGCTCCGACACCGGTCCTTGCGTCGGAGCGGAGGGGGCTGCTCTCGGAGCCAGGAGAGAGTGGTTCACCCTCGGCTTTTGATGTAGTGAAGAGGGTTCTGTAGAGAAGTTCCAGATCCCTGGTCCGGGCTACGGATCCACCCATCACTCTCGCGCATTTGGGCCTATCTTCCATCTTCCGGCTCCAGGGACAGCCTGCGTCGGCACTCCAGTTGGTTCCCGTAGGGGAACAGGACCCCGTTGGTGAGCCCTCCTTGGACAGTCCCTCTGAGGAGGTGCCTCACAAATGAAAGTGCAAAAGGAGGCACATGGACTCCCCTGAGTCCCTCACGGAGGACATGGACTTAGAGGAAGGGGAAGGTTCCCCAAGGTCACCCCCTGAAGATGTCTCCTTTGGAGACATTACGGAAATGCTACGTATCAGTGGGGGTGGTCTGCCCAAAAATCTTCATCTGATGAGTCTGTGTTTCTGGAGGCATTTGACGCAGGCCCGTCTACCTCTTGGGTGTCCCCCCAGCTGATCCCCTGGTAGACTTGATTACTACCAGGGCTTGGAAGGAGCCAGACACCATGGAGCCAATCCCTAAAAGACCAGACAAAATACTCAGTCCCCCTTCTGACAGACAAGCATGGAATAAAGGGTCCCCAGTAGATGCCATGGTGGTGGGAGCTGACACTAAGAAGGAACTAGCGCAGGAAAGTTCCTCGGTCCATCCTCCTGATAAGGAATCTTGGACAATGGACCATATTGGAAAGTGGATGTTTGCTTCAGCTACCTTTTCCATAAGGGCACTGAATTACCTGGCACACGTCATCAGGCTCCAGCAGGACTTGATAAAGGAATACGCTGAAGCTCCCCCAGAGTCCATGGCGGCCAAGGACAAATGGACCTTTTCAGCTCGCATGGCCACTCTAAAGTCACTTTCTAACAATTCCATGCGGCTCCTCTCCCATGCCATGGAGGGAGCAGCTAGAGCTAGCGGAGCAGGGGTCACCTTACTGCGCCATGCCTGGCTTCGCCTTTGCAACTTTGCGGAACCCTTCACGGCGTCCTTCACGAACAGTCCCTTTGACGGTTCTATGCTATTCGGCAAAACCGTCTGTGACACGCTGCTCCAGAGCAAGAAAGACGGGAAAACTCTGTCTGCTGTCGGGATCCACTTCTCTAATCCTCAAAGATCCTTCTCAAGGAACCAGAGAGGACAGAAGAATATGTGGTTCCGGAAGTTCCAGAAGTCCCGTCCCGCTCCGGACCCCTCGTCCTTCAGAGGCAGAGGAGGACAAGGTGGATGCCGGCCCAGAGGCCGAGGGGAGGAGCGAAGAATTTCGGGTCCAGAGAGCCTTTCTCAGACCGACCCACTCAGCAGCCCTGAGGGCTTGCCCGGCTGTCGCTCTTGGGAGGCAGTCGGTGAACATTTTTTGGAGCACCTACAAAGTTGGGAGTCCATTACTACAGATCGTTGGGTGCTCCGAATAATATCCAGAGGTTACACTATTCCCTTTCTGCATCTTCCCCCTCTAACGAAGTGCCTTCCCGATATCCCACCTGATCAAAGGGAGGCGACGACCTCAGAAATTTCGAAGTTGCTAGAAAAACGGGCCATCCAGCACATCCCCCCACAGCAGTCCAGATTAGGCAATGACTCCAGGTTCTTTTTGGTGCCAAAATAGACGGGGGACTTAAGGCCAATTCTGGACCTGTCATCTCTAAACCTGTTCATTGCCAAAGAGAAATTCTGGATGGTCACTCTGCAATCTATTCTCCCTCTCTTACAGGAGAATGACTGGATGTACTCCATAGACCTCAAGGATGCGTACTACCACATTCTCATGGACAGACGGTCCAGGAGGTTTCTCCGCTTTCGGCTAGGAGCCAGTCACTTTCAGTTCAGGGTTCTCCTGTTTGGCCTCATCACAGCCCCCAGAGTGTTCACCAAGGTCATGGCAGTTGTAGCAGCCCACCTGAGATTTCAGAGAATTCAGGTCTTTCCGTACCTGGACGATTGGCTCATCACCACCCCCACCATGCATCTGCTTTGCTCCACCAGGGATTACTCCCTAGCCATGGCCCAGCATCTAGGCATTACTATAAATTTTCAGAAGTCATCTCTTCATCCTGTACAAGTTCTGGATTGTATAGGGGCCAGGGTAAATACGAGCCAGAGCCAAATAAAAGCCAAAGCCTTTCTAACAATGGACAGGTTGCACAACTTGTCACTACACATAACGGCGCTCCTTCAGTCTCCAGCCCCACCTGCAGAGTTGGTCCTGAGAGCCCTGGGCTCCATGGAGGCAGCCATAAGCCTGTCACCTTTAGCAAGATTGCATATGAGAGTTGTACAATGGACTCTTCAGGTTCAGTGGTCTCTTCTACTCCACCCATTGGAGTCTCCAATTCCTCTGAGCAGGGTTTGCAGGAACTCCCTTCTTTGGTGGCTCCATTCCCGAGAGCTGCGGGAGGGGAGACCATTTGTGATGCCTCAGCCCCAAGCCACGCTGACCACGGACGCTTCTCGCCTTGGGTGGGGGGGGCATTCTATGGGCAGAATCATCCAAGGCACATGGACTCCCTTAGAGACCGTTCTGCATATCAGTGTCCCGGAGATGAGGGTGGTGCTTCTAGCGTTGCAAGCCCTTCAAGACCTTCTTCCTCTGGGGACTATTGCAATTCAGACAGACAACATGGCAGTAGTCTGGTATATCAACAAACAGGGAGGCACCAGATCTTACCCTCTTTGTCGAGAGGCTATGAGAGTTTGGGAATGGGCGAGTTCCACCAACTGCTTTCTGTTAGCAACGCACATTCCGGGTCGGTCCAACATTTTAGTGGATAAGCTGAGTCGCTCGATCCTTACACCTTACTAGTGGTCTCTAAACCTATCAGTAGTGAATCAGATCTTCCTCAGATGGGGTCAACCTTGCTGCGATCTTTTTGCTTCTCCTTCAAACACAAAATGCAGCGAGTTTTTTGCTCTGATTCCCTCAACAGGGGAGAGCCCCAGAGATGCCCTGGTGCATGCTTGGCCCCCCGGTCTCCTGTATGCTTATCCTCCTCTTCCGCTGATGACAAAATTTCTGCAGAAATCTCATCGACTGGGGAGAAAGATAATCCTCATAGCCCCATTCTGGTCTCGCCAGATCTGGTTCCCTTACCTACGGTCTCAGAGTGTAGTTCCTCCTTGGATCTTAGATCCCATTCCGGATCTGATCTCTCATCCTGCGGGATTACAGCCCCCAAACCTGGGCGACCTCAAGCTCATGGCTTGGTTGATCCAGTTCCACTAATCGCAAGGACTCCCGGTATCTCGTCTCCAGTAAAATCTATACTGGTAGCGGCGCATAAACTTTCTACTAGAAAGATCTACAGAAGTAAATGGAAGCGTTTTTCCATCTGGGCCAAAAATAGAGATTTAGCTCCTTTTACTGCTCCCATCCCAACTGTTCTTGAATTCTTGTCCCATATCTTTTACCAAGGAGCTAGTGCTTCTACAGTCAAAGTCCAAATGGCAGCTATTTCCCATTTCCACACTGGGGATAACCTTGGCCCCTTAGCAAGGGAGCCCGCAGGATTTTTTGCAGGGGAGTGCAAACCCAAGCTCCACCCACACAGCCCCACCCCTATGCTGCCCCCGCCCACACTGCCCCACCCCCACCCACGCAGCCATCCCAGTGTCCCATTACTTGGCTATTTTTCCCCATTTGTCGTAGACCCTGTTCAAATCTCTCAGTGTGCATACTGTTTTATGCTTTACTTCTACAATGATTACAGATATTTGGATTTCATTTACAACTTTTATTTAAAATTTTATAGCACAAACACTGATAGACATTTACTAAACCTAAACAAAGCAATAGTCTTACAATGAAAAGAGGCTTAGCATTAAAACTTCTCTACCTTTGAAACTCACATTCATCAAAACAACATTGAAACCCTCATTCAAAGAAAATGCATTTGGCCAGTGGCAGGGTAAGTTTACCTTTGGGCTGTTTTCAAATCATAGGCTCCTTGCACACATTTTTAGAACCATGCAAAAGTTATTTGATTCACCTTTCTGACTGTATTAATTATACTATATAATAATTGGATTATATTCCTTGTATAATACAGCACCACTTGTTAGAGTGTGTTTTAAATTTATAGTTCTGAACATTTTTTCTTTAAGCAATGAAACAAATCATATGAACCAATAATGACAACCTGCCCAATTCAAAACATTTCAACCATAAAGGGCCATTCTACTCAAACTTCTGTCATACAGTCCACCAATATCAATCAATATGCAGAATCTTTGCAGAAGTAAAACTCATCTGAATAATTCCACATTAAAGAGATCTGAAACCAGTGAAGAGGTTGTTGCTAGAAAATAACTTTATATTTCAGTGTTTCATCTACAAATTCAATGCCTGCTGCCCTTGAAGAATAAATTGCCTACGTTATATTAAAAAAATGGTAAGCTGGTATATTGCAATAGGGAATGGGTGGCAAGCTGAAAAATAGTTATTAGGCATCTCATCCAAAGGAGGACATACACCCCCTTAAAATACAAATCTACATGTTGTGGGAGTAGAACCTACAGCCCTCTGTATCAAGATGCAAGTATGCTACCTGCTGTGCTGCTTTAAAATTCTATACCACAATAGTGAAAGCCATTTGCTAAACAAAACAGTTGCACATTTTAAGCAGGCTTAGCATGAGCAGCAGTAAAATTCTCTTCCCTTGAAGCTCACAATTCCTTGAAAATGCACTTGAAAATAAATTCCACCTGCTAACTCTAGGACATTTCACTCTCTCTAACACACACCTCAACCTCTAAGTGCAAGAAATCTGGACAAAGCCTAAAATAAATAGGAACAGATTATAAACATTGCTCTCATGAACTTAGAACATTGCTAGAATAACATGATTTATGTTAGTATGCATTTTTCTAAAGGATATGACATCTAAAACTCAAATGTCTGTCATTATTTAGCAACTTCAATGCTTTTTAGGAGTAATATGGGACAAAAATATGGACATTCTCCAAAAACCTGGACAGCTGAGGGGTATGCTTCCTCCTTCTTATACATACATACAGACACACATACACACCTTATCTCTCAATCTGTTAACACAAGAAATCTGACAAAGCCTGTTATAATGTTAGTGATAAAGGCCCACAACTAGGGACACATTAGAAAGTTGCTAGAATAAAAAGATTTTTGTTAAAATTAATTTTCTGAATGATATGAAGTCTGAAACTGAAACGCATGTCATTATTTATTAACCAACTATATTCAGATATAGTTGGTTGTCTCAGTACTCACCGTAGCTTGCATATTTTCCTCTCTTGAAAGGCCCACTCTGCTTAACTTGTGTATTATTTCCTCAGTTATTTCACCGTGGGTTGCAAGGCAGCTTTATCACTAGTGTGTGCACAAAATATAATGCCTTCAATGAGTCTTGCAAGAAATCACATGCAATCATCATGGCACAAAGGTTCTACTGAAGATGCTTCCAATTTTTCTCATACACAAACACGACAGAAGCCAGAAACAGCTGTTATTCCACAGCTAGATGCAGCAGTAGCAAAACAAATTGCAGAGAACCAAAATAAATTGGAACCAATTGTATCTACCATTATTCACTGTGCAACCCTTGACATTCCTCTCTGTGGAAAAGAAGGCTCTGGTGGAAATTTGTTACTTGTTAGATTTTTGTATTGAAGCTGGTGACACAATACTGAAACAACACAGTGAAACAGCTGCAGGAAATGCTTGGTACACATCCCATAGGTGCAAAATGAACTGTTGGCAGTCGGCAGAATACGAACACGTACTTCGAAAGGAGACTGTGCAGCGAACAGGGCAGTTGGATTTAATGTATTGGCAGATGAAATTGCAGATATCTCAGACACTGAGCAGTTGTCATTGGACATTCGGTTTATTGATGATTGTATTCAAGAAGAGTTTACAGTTTTTGTTCCCACTGTTGTGAGAGATGCGCTGTCTGTACCAAATGTCATTGTCAGTGAATGCATAAAGTACGGTCTAGACCTGGAAAAATTACTTGGACAAGGCTATGAGTGGTGCTAGCAGCAGAGAGGCTAAAAGAGTGACTGCTAACCTGATAAAAGTGTTTTTTTCCTGCTACTACCTGGGCGACTGTCCGATCTAGCTAAACTGCAAGTATTTATGCTTCTTGAACTGTTTTAAACTGTTTAAAGTTGTTTTTGCACCTGCACTTTTAAAGTTTGTCCTGTTTGTTGCATTTACCTGTTAAGGCTACACACTCAAGTGCGCTAGCCTGTGTTACATATTTATTGCATTTTCCTGCTGTTTGTTGCAAAAAAAAAAAAAACAAAAAAAATTATCCTTGTTTCCCGTCTTTCCTGACCTAGAGTAGTCCAAATACAGGCTTTGCTGTATTCTGGACTTTTGGAAAGGTTCCTGTGTTGCCCATTTCCTTTCTTGGATAAAGGGAGGCTTCTTTGTTCACCAGTGGCAGTGGGTAACTTAGAGCAGCCTATCTATCCCTGGAGGAGTCTTCCCAGCACAAGAATCTGGTAGTCTATTGGCCATTTTGGGCCAATTTCTAGCTCTTTCAAGTCCACCTGTATAAAACCCGCTTTGGCGTGGCTTTGCGCGATGTTGCGTATAGCGCAGCATCGGGCAGCTCTGCTTAATTGGGTTTAAACCATTCTCAGCTCCACAAAGTCTGCTCTTCACTTTTTCCCTTAAAACTGATCTAGTTCTCATAATAAACACCCTATTCCTACTCTAAAGCCTGGCACTTGCTCACTAAAGCAATTATATAAGTCAGCACTAAAAATTAAAAGCACTACACCCTCACAAACTCCCCTTGAGTACCTTGTTCCCCATTGGCCCTTTTTTCAATTATAAAGGAATTCCCAATACTATTCTAGCATGTCCAAAGGTCAGTTGTCAATCTCCTCTCCAGTCCAGCTGATGATTCTGGGAATCTTGAGGCAATGTTACAACTGCCTCATGTACACAGACAACCCTCTCCTCCTCCCAACAAATTCCAACACATGTGAGAGATGCAACCATATAGCCAAACTGGAGGTTAAGCTCTCTCAACTCAGTACTGGCGTAACCAGTCAGGAGGAGAAGGAAACCACATTCACTACAATTCCACTCTCACATAGACCTACCACGACAGCAAACCAAACACATAAACACACAAAAACATACTCGGAGGCTCTAAATAAAAATCTGCCTAAGCAGCAGAGACCTCCAAAGCAGACACCCAAGCAACCGCCACCCCAAAAACAAAACACGTGCAACACATAGCTCACAAAGCCAGTGTGCCAAACAGTCACAGCACTTAAGGCTAAACAACACATCTGATACACTTGTAATAGGTGACTATCGTCAGGCACACTGACGTCCCGCTCACCAGGCTGAACAAGGAGAAGGTCACGGTGAGCTGCCTGTCGGGCGCTAGGATCCACCACATAACACAAGCACTCAGGTCACTCCAAGACAAGTACAAATATGACTCAGTCATTGTCCATGCTGGTGTGAATGACCTGAGACGTACCTCCCTGGACTACATGAAAAGAGACATAGAGGAGCTCTCTGAGCATGTAGCCCAGGCCGGTATGACCCTGACCTTGAGTAGCATCTTACCCTCACCAAGAATGATGCCACAATATGAAGACAAGATGATCAATTTCAACAACTGGCTTAAGTATTGGTGTCATTCAAAGGGGATCCAATGCCTGTCAGCCTGGGATGACATGCTCGACAAGCCACGATGCTTCACTAGGGACGGCTTGCACCTGTCACCCCTGGGCTTTCGGATATTGGCAAAGGCTCTTGCCACCCCCATAGTGCCTTTTTTAGGCAAGGCTCAAATGAAAACCCACCTCCATAGGTATCACAAGGGATAAGAAACTAAGAGTAATGTTACTCAACGCTAGAAGTCTAAACCTCAAGATGCACGCACTCAAAACTCTCCTTAGCATGGAGAACATCGATATCTGTGCAGTAACAGAAACCTGGTTCAAAGCTCCCGAGAGCACCCCAGCACTACCAGGTTATACCTCATACCATGCTTTTCGGCCCCAAAACTTGGACTGGACCACAAAAGGAGGGGGAGTATCAATATTCGTCAAAGATACCCACACCTCCAGGTTGGTGGCACAGCACGAAGCATCAGAGACTATCCATGTGCAACTAACAGTGGGTAAAACTGCCTTCCAGTTTATAGCCTGCTACAGACCACCCTCCCAAACCCAGGAAACCCACTCGGCCTTCCTGAGAACACTGGAAAATATGAAGGTCTCTCCAAACACCATTATATTGGGTGACTTCAACTACCCAAACATAGACTGGGAGCATTACTCTAACTCTAACACCCTAGCCCAAAGGTTCCTAGAATTTATAAACTCAAATGCTATGGAACAACTTGTTACCACTCCCACAAGAGGGGAAAACATACTGGACCTGATCATCACCAACATGGGGGCACTATGCTCCAGACCAGAAGTGTATCCCTCACTGGTAAGATCAGACCATAAACTAATCTCACTGGATATTAACATCCCGACCCCACCCCCTGCCCAGAAAACCACAGTGAAAAACTTCTCTAAATCAGATTTCACACTCCTCAAAACTGAGGTGGAATCCTTCAATGCCCCCGGGCCTGTGGAAAATACAGCCCAGACCGCAGAATCCTTTATAAATGCATTCTATGAACACCTTCAGGAATGCATGGATCATGCAATCCCAAATAAAACCAAGACCCAATCCTCCAAAGGCAGACGTCCTGTCTGTTGGACCCCAGCCATAAACAAACTATACAATATAAGGAGGAAGCTACTACATGATAGAGCAAAATCCCAAAAAGGGAAGGCATCTCTGATCAGTATTAGCAAAAAACTACGGGCACTCATAAAATCGTCTAAGGCCAGCTTCGAGAGAAAAATTGCACAGGACACTAAGGATAATCACAAGGCTTTCTTTAGTTATGTTAGGAATTTGGGTGGGAATTCCCAGATATGCTCAAAATTAGTCCAAAATGACAAAAAATACACCGAAACCACAGACATTGCCAACATCCTAGCTGACAGGTTCAGCGCAAACTTCTCCCCCCTCCCCACCAAAAGGGCAAATATCTATCCCAGCAGAGTGCTGCCCCCCTGACATCTCAGATGCTCAGGTAAGAGCTGCCCTCTCCAAAGCAAAAAACACAGCATCACTGGGACCAGACGGTGTCCCGGGCTGCGTCCTACATGAACTCCAAGAAGAGCTAAACCCAAACATAAAACTACTGTTCAATCTCAGCCTTACTACAGGATATGTACCCAAAGAGTGGCGTACAGCAACAGTGGTCCCTCTCCACAAAGGTGGTGCCTCAACGGATCCTGGAAACTATCGTCCCATAAGCCTGACTAGCTTGGTCTGCAAAGCGATGGAAAGGATCATCACGGACCTCATAAATAAAGATATTGGGGACCTACAGACACTGGATCCTACCCAGTTCGGCTTTGTTAAGGGCAGATCCTGCCTCTTAAACTTGGTCGATTTCTTTGAAACAGTCACCAAGGCCATTGACGAGGGGAAGGTGGTCCACACAGCCTACCTGGACCTCGCAAAAGCCTCCGATACAATACCCCACTCGGGCATTATAGATAAGCTCACCAGCTTAAATATAAACCCCTATGTCACTAGATGGGTTGCAAACTGGCTCAAGGACAGAACCCACATGGTTAGAATTGCTGGAGCCATGTCAGACTTCAAACCAGTTACAAGTGGCATCCCACAAGGCTCAGTCCTGGGACCTCTCTTGTTCGGTATATATTTCTCGGAGGTACAGGCCAACATGGAAGGACTGTGGCTGACCAAGTTCGCAGATGACTGCAAACTAGGTGCTATAATCGACTCTCCAGTCGACACAAGCATCCTACAAAAGGGCCTCATAGAAACAGACAACTGGTGCCAGAGCCATGGCCTCAAGCTAAATGCCAAAAAGTGTATAGTCATCCCCTTTGGCAAAAACAAAGTGCCCACAAATTACCACATAGGTGGTAATCCATTAAGTACGGAAGAAGTAATTAGGGACCTGGGGACCCAAGTTGATAGCAATCTCTCATTTGAAAACCTCGTGGCCAAAGTGGTTAGAAAAACATTTTATATAGCCCACCTAATCTTGAAGGGATTCACATCTAGATCAGAGGAGGTCATCGTGCCTCTTTACTCATCCCTCATCAGGCCCATAATTGAGTACAATGCCCCTTTTGGGATGTACCTTACCAGACACCTGCAGCAACTGGAAAGACCCCAAAAGTACCTCAACAAGAGGATCAAAGGGCTCAAACAGATGCCATATGCTGCCCGGTTAAAGAAACTCCAGCTCTACTCAGTGGCATACCGCCTGCTCAGAGGCGATCTGTGCCTGACGTATAAAGCCATGTCCAACCCGGAATTAATGGACATGCTGCACCTCAGAAAATCCAAATTCCATAGAGCTACACACTCGAGAGACTTGAACCTCAGCACTGAAATAAATAGGACATGCTGGAGGGATAGATTCACAACCCAGAGGCTCCCTTCACTCTGGAATAAAATCCCAGTCCAGGTTTGGCAGAGTCCCTCATTGACTCTCTTCAAGAGGAATCTTGATGAGTGGATGGGAGATCGTAGGTTTACCCCGGGTATCACTTCTGTGTCACTGTTAGACAGAGGCACAGTATACTAACCTCGAAAAAGGGCATAGCAAATTTCATTTAAAATGGGTGGCGAAAGCCAAACACACTCTGGCTAGGCTTATAAATGTCCTGGGTTTGGGATACCTCTCAACTGTAAAGATTTTCACAGAATGTCCAGATTTTTGCCTCATATTTTTTGTGTTCCTCCTAAAATCTGTACTTTTTCTGGCAAATAGCTGAGGATTGAAGTAATTAAATAATGATACATTGGATATTATAATTTATTGTTATAGAATGAAAACTAGACTTACAAAAAGTTCATTAATATAAACAGCTTTCTTAAAGCAGCAGCTGTGGAAAACAAGAAAAGATGTGAAGGACTGTTTAAAAGAGCTGCAGCTTCCAGTTCCAGATCACACCTATGAATGAGTAGTGTTTGCTAAGGTTAACTGTTGCAAACTGAAGACACAACATCTGCCTTTTCAACAACCTCAAAAAAAGTAGACAGAAGGCCTGTGTAACATAGTGAATGCAGAGCACCTTTCTTCAAAATTTTGGGAGGCCTGTAGGAGAGTAAACAACAGGAATGAACCACTAACCAGCTTAAATGAACCTGGAGACTCTGCTTTAAATAAAAATAGCTAGCATTCTACTGCAGAGAATGTGCAGGACTCGAACAACAAATCAGCTTAACATGAGTTTAATAATGCCTTTATCTTGAAAAATTCAAATGTTAGTAATGGAGGACCACCAAAGCCATACCTTAGCCATAATGTATCTCATGATGAACAGTGGAATTCACGATACACCCCAAAAGTAAGGGATGACCAGTTTTATTTTCAATGATCATGTGGCTGCAGCAATGACACTCCAGAACCCCAGTCAAAATAAATGGAAGAGGAGTACACGTATGATGTATGCCATAAAACAGGAGATCACCACATCAGAATTTTTTCACACCTTCCCAACTTGTTACATAACAGTTATTGCACACATCCCCATTTCTTTAACTATTTTAAATAAAAAACATTTCTACACACACATGGTTCTTTATTAAATTTAATAGAGCCCTTTAAACAGTGACAGTTGTTCACCTTTTAATAATGCTATTGAACCTGTTGACCCCACTAGTGTAGCAACCAGACTTCAGTTGTGACAGTGATGACCCACATTTAAGAACAAATTCTATCCCAATATAGCCCAAATGAAAAATGTTTGCTGGGAAGGGCAGGATGAAACAAACTGCACAAACAAAATAAAAGCTATAATATTTTGCATTGGAAAATTTGCCAACAGTATTGCTACAAAAAAGTGGTGATTAAATGTATGCAGGGTGAACACAATTTGATAACAGTATTGCTACAAAAAAGAAGTGGTTGATGAAATGTATGCAAGGTGAACAAGTTCAGCAGGACTGCTCATGGTGCATAAACAACACATGATAGTGTTAACATCCAGTGCATCTTAAAGTACAATCAAATCCACATTTCTTACACCTACTAAACATAAGCAACTTATTCACACATTTCTCAAAAGTTAATTTAAATTGTGGCATCTAGTATTTAATATCATGATCATCTGCAGACATTAATAAAAGCCTGGAGTAAAAAACACAAAAAAAAAAACACACACAAAAAAAAAAGAAACAATATACACACACATATATATGTATATATGCATTCTATATGCACTGCTATCGCAACAACCGCCTGTGACTATTTCTGGGACATCTTATTTGGTATTTATACTGACTAGGAGAAATTTAGATGTCAGTGTGAAAATGTCACCACGCCTTACAGACAGGATTGAAAGATGTCATTAATATTCACATGAACTAGGTATGAAAGGCCTCCGTTTATGATAAATAGGGGCAGAAAAAAATGTCAATGATCTACACAGTCTGTTACTGTATTGCAACAAGCCCCAGTGCAACAACCTTGCCCACAGTTTAATCCCATCCATTTACTGGAATATCCTAAGCAACTATGGACTCCTGTGATGACTTACTGCTGTACCATCACTTCAAGCAACATAATCAAGGGGCACACCACCCTCTCTGTGAAACATTATTTTCTCAAATCTAACTGGTAAGGCAGGTGCATCTTACTCCAAATTTACAAAACGTGCACATGTACATACACGAGGCTACTGAAACTGTCTTCTGGTTATCAAAGAAATGCCTGGCAACTTCAGTATGTCATACAGCAGTGTGTTTTAACCAATCCCATTCAGTAATGAACTCTGCAACAACGAGAATGAAGCCATCAAAATGGGTTTATAATACTAGCCTGAAATTTTGGGGTGAGAAGAAAACATTTTGCTTTCTCTTTCATAGTGCTAGTGCCCCAGGACACATTTTTGTCATTAAACAATATTTACACCTTCATCATAACTTTTAGTAAACCAGATGACCCTATAGTACATTCAAAGAAAAGCAATGCTATCATTTATTAACCAAGCACACACACACCAAGGGTTCACTTTATGAAACTACAGTTCTACCAGACAAAATGATATTTCATACTAGAAAAAAACAATGCGTACAGTTTAGTGAATCAGCCTTTTGACAAAACCATCTACATGGGAGATTTTACTTAAAAGTTTTATTACTTTGTGAAGTGTTCCACATAAAGCACAAACACCCAACACATGTAAATGACACCATTTTATAAACACCACACCAAGACTTAACAACAGACCTCACATTCAATCACACTCCTGAAGCTGATACACCAACTTAGTTCCTAATTGTATTTAAATCTTTGAACACACCATCCCTGTTCCTGCTGCGTTTCTATTTTATTTAAACATACAGCACACATGCAACTAGCACACATCTATTTAAACCAGCTATATGACGCGTAAATAACATAATGCGTGCATGGAGAAACAGAGATTCATGCCAGAGTCACACTAACTTTGCTTTGCTGTTTTATGTTTATGACTGCTAGCATAACGACTCAAATCACCATGGTGGTGAGCAGTACGATTAAAACTTCCCAAGTAGTAATGAGATGGAGTTGAAACTCACCCATGTCAATGTGTGTATAAGGAACAGCTTTTACTACCAGTACCATACAGCAGAAAGAGAAATGGTTATGTTGAACTTCACTAAGGACAGGCTGGGTCAATAACAATCACTTATTTCTCATGCTAACACACACACACACCACAACTTGGAAATGGTGCATAATTGACTGAATAAAGCAAATGTGAACACTTACTCTCCAACTTCCGGTCATGCTTCCTTAAATGAATAAAGCAAAATTCATTCTCCATGAACAGGCGAATCAGCAAGCAAAACTTGAAGACTTATTCTCCTGCAAAGTGAATACCAAACTGTTTACACTACTTGTATTTCGAATTGAGCGCGAATGACATCGCACACACAAATGTGATGCATTATGGGACCAGGAGCAAGAACGCCAACGTATATTTTTTTTTTTTTAAAGAAAATTAATCTTCTGGCCAGCCGGTTCCAGGGGGGTGCAAGTGCACCCCCTTGCACCTGCCTGCGGGCGCCCTTGCCCCTTAGCGTCAGCTAAGATATACAAAACCTTTTTGAAGGGCACTTTTCTGTTGAAACCTCCTGTCAAGAATGCGGTTCCACCTTGGGACTTAACCTTGGTTCTTCAGGCCTTAACTGGTCCACCCTTTTAACCGGCTGCTTCGGTTGAGTTAAAATTTTTATCTTGGAAAACGGCCTTCCGATTGCAATTACTTCAGCCAGGAGAGTATCTGAGCTTTAAGCCCTTTGCATGAAACCCCTGTATCTGGTCTTCCATACGGACAGAGTGTCTCTCAGGACTAACCCTTCTTTCTTGCCTAAGGTAGCCTCTGAATCCAATATCAACCAATCCATTAATTTGCCTGTGTTTTTCCCCAACTTTCAGAACAAAGGGGAATACAGATTGCACTTATTGGATGTGCAAAGACAATTGCATTTTTACTTGCACAGGATGGCTACTTCTAGGAAATCAGATCAACTTTTTGTTTCTTTCACTAAACCATCTATGGGTAAGCCTATTACGAAAGTTACCTTGGCCAGATGGATATTCCAATGCATCGGGCATGCTTAGTTAGCCTCCAGCCAGCCTGAACCCTTGGGGGTCCATGCCCATTCTACCAAGTCTATGGCTACTTCTGCAGCATTCTGGTCGAGAGTACCTCTAGACGACATCTGCTCAGCAGCTACTTGGTCCTCTTCTCATACCTTCATTTCTCATTATAGGTTGGATCTGATATCCAGGAGTAGGGCACCATTTGGCTCCGCAGTGCTCCGGAATATCCTTCCTTGAGGTCCGCCCAAGGATTTAGGTAGCTGGGGACTCTGTCCCACAGGTTGCTGATCAAATGAAGTTAACTACTTCAGATAAAGAAGTTATGTACTCACCATAACATTCCATCTGAGTAGGTAACTTAATTTGTCTGCAACCGACCCCCCCCTCCTTCCCCCTAACCTGTTTTATGGTTATTCCATGACGCAAGGTTTCACCTGGTCTTGCATTAGGTTAGTGTTCCTCTTTCAAGGGTCTTAGTCTGTTTCTTATTAGACAAACTCGATCTGAGGCCTGGAAGGAGGTGGCAGGGCATTATGGGTAGGGGGAGGAGCTGAGAGCTCGGAACTTTTAGCTTGGAAAGCTGCCGGCTCGGATCCGAGGACGGATCCGATACCCACAGGTTGCAGACAAATGAAGTTACCTACTCAGATGGAACGTTATGGTGAGTACATAACTTCTTTTTTCATCTGACAGACATGATAAATCGGGACATTCCAGGCTCAAAACTGACCACATGGTTTCTCCACTTTCATTGATTGCTAGACAGCCCAGGCTATCCGCTCCTGTCCATCACATTCTCTTATCATCCCGCAAAGCTTCCACTAGCAAACTTTACAGAAGTAAATGGAAAAGATTTGTCTTTTGGGTGCAGCAAAAGGCGGCGCAGTGGTGCAGCGGTTAATGCTGTCACCTCACAGCAAGAGGTTCTCTGGTTTGATTCTCGGCTGGGGAGCCTTCCATGTGGAATTTTCATGTTCTCCCTGCGTTCGCGTGGGTTTCCTCTGGGTACTCCGGTTTCCTTCCACATTCTAAAGACATGCTTCTGGAGCATTTCTCCCCGGGCCTCCGCTGAAAACAGAATCTGTGGAACCTAGTCGGACTTTCCCGGTCAACAAATGTTAAATAAATAAATAAAATAAATCTAGACCCCTTTACAGCACTGGTTCTTAAAGTTCTTGAATTTTTAGCTATAATTTTTATTGAAGGAACTGGCTCTTCTACTGTAAATGTACAACTAGCTACAATTTCCAATTTTCATATAGGAGTAAATGACTCATCTTTAGCATTCTCCAAACTTTATAGAGACTTTTGAAGGGGAACTTTTCTACTTAGACCCCCATTAAAAGATCCCACTCCTCATTGGGAATTGAACATTGTTTTACAGTCTTAACGCAATCCCCATTTGAACCATCAGCTAAGTGTGAACTAAAATTCTTGACCTGGAAAAAGCATCTTTTTAGTGACCATTACCTCTGCCAGAAGAGTATCGGGATTGCAGGCCCTGTCATACAAACTTCCTTATTTGATTTTTGATAAGGACAGTATCCTTACAGACCAATCTTTTCTTTCTTCCTAAGGTGGTGTCAGAATCCAATATTAATCAAACTATAAACTTTCTAGTTTTCTCTCTAAATTTCTCACATAAAGGTGAATATATGTTACACCTTTTGGATGTTTACAGACAATTAAGGTTTTATCTACAAAGAATCAAAATTAGAGGAAATCAGAATAATTATTTATCTTTTTTTTTTTAATCAAAATTAGGCAAGCCAGTTTCAAAAGTGACTTTAGCCAAATGGTTGACTGTATTACCTTTGTTTACGACAAGCTAGGCTTGTCTTTACCAAAACCACCAAAAGCACATTCCACCAGGTCTATGGCAACTTCTTCCAAATTTTTATGTAAATCTTCACTGGATATTTTTGCAGTCACAACTTGGGCTAATCCTCATACCTGTATTGCTCATTACAAATTGGATCTGGTCTCTAGGGGGAGTAACACTTTGGCTCAGTGGTGTTCAGGAATATCCTTCCTTAGATTTCTCCCAGGATTTATGTAGCTGGGGACTCTGTTCCATTAGTTGAGAAATGCGTGAAAATGACAACCTCTGATAAAAACGTTGTGTGCTCACCATAATGTTCCAATTCTGTTGTCCATTTTCATTCTTCTTCAACTTCCGTTCCACTACCCCCCCCCCCCCCCTCCTTGTTTGACTCTTGGAAGGATGGAAAAATGCCGGAGCAAATAGTGTTCCTTTCTTTGTGCCCCAGATTCTGTTATTTTATCATTCCTAGTGCTCTGCTGGTATAAGAGGCAACAAACAAGATCTGAGGTATATTAGGTGACTAGAGCATTCTGGCTTAGGGAGGAACTCGAGAGTTTCAGTGTTCTCTGAGCTGAAACAAGCTGCCAAGTTGAAAAAGAATCAAAATGGATAACACAAATGGAATGTTAAGGTCAGTACATAACTTTTTTCCTGACGTATCGTGAAAGTATAAGGAATGTTTTATCTACAGTTTCCTTCTTGTGAAGAAAAATCTGTTTTAAATAACTTAAGTTTCTTCTATCACACAGGTCATTATTCATTGTTTGCAATATGTGCATGACTCTGTTGATACTTTTTCCAAGGATATGGCCACTGGTACTCTTTTAAGGATGGTTGCTTGGTTGCATTCTCAGAACCTCCCAGATTATGTAAAACATGAGATTTTAAATTCTCTCTTGGATAGAGATTTAATGTTTGGCTCCTCTGCTGCAGAGGTGATCAAAAAGTGTGATGAAAGGGACAAGCTTATCCAGGGAATCCCTAAGATTTGTCAGCAATCCTATTCCATATTGTCCAAGGGATTTACTTTCTCCTCATCCAGTTTTGGTAGAAAACAGAATAAATAGTCTCAACAGAATTCAGGTAAATAGATAATCTGAAGTAGTTAACTTAATTTGATCAGCAACCTGTGGTTACTGATCCGACACGGATCTGAGCCAGCAGCATACCAAGCAAAAAGATCTAAGCTCCAAGCTCCTCCCCCTTACCCATACTACACTGCAAACTCCTTCCAATCCACAGATCTCATTTGCCGTGGCTTTGCCAAGCACGGGATTCTTCGAGCTCCAGGCAAATGTAGCATCTTTTACTACAAACTTTCTCTTTTAGCCTAGTTTTTGTGTGTGTGTGTATATTTTAGTATCTTTCTTTGGGTGTCCATTCTCCCTAGCCTTTATCTCCCCCTTCACCTTTGGTAGTTGTCCATCCCTTAGTTGGCACCTTTTCCCTCTTTCAGGTGCACGTGTGTGTCTCTGTGTGTGTCTCTAGTATGGCTGAAAGTCATAAAGGGACTTTTTCCAAGTGCTCTGAGTGTGGCCATAAGCTGTCGCCAGTGGATGGTCACACTCAGTGCGTGATTTGCTTGGGGATTCCGCACCTTTCTTCGGGCTGCCAGATATGTGTGGCCTTCAACCCCCGAGCCTTACAGGATAGGAGGAACAAGCTGATTCTGGCGGGTCTTCTACACGTGGAATCAGCTTCTTCTCCTTCCCTCTCTGTAGCGACAGCCGCAGCTGCGGCTGCCCAGCCAGCCGGCCCTCTTCCCCTGTCAGGGACTCACCCTCCCACCTTGTCTCAGGGAGAATGAGAGGCCAAGAAGGATAAAAAAGAGAGAAGGGAGAGAGAAAGAGAGAGAGAGAGAAAGAGAGAGAGAAAGAAGCCGCAAGCGGCAGGCCGAACTGGACTCCTTGGCCCCTCCCGCTAAAGTTGTCTCTTCTCCATTGAGAGTTTCCAAGCCTTCCTCCCCACAGCTCCATTTGCCATGTTTCTCCCCGGAGCCAGAGGAGGAGACCCGACCAGCCTCAAGGTCATCGTCACGTCGGCCCTCCCGGCCGGCTTCGGCGGATTCCTCCAGGTCTACCCGCAGCATCTCGGAGGCAGATATGGACCGGATGATGCATCGATTCTTGCAAACTCAGCTGCAGATGGGAGTGTTGCTGCCCCCCCCCTCCGGGGGGGGGGAGTTCAGCTCCACTGTTCACCCTGATAGCTCCTTCTCCGATCCACCATCGGATTTCGGAGTCTTTGGATCCGAGGAGCCCCGGAGCCAGGGGGTCGGCACCAATGGTTATTACTACCTCAATGCCAGCCATGCCCTCGAGCTTATCAGATCTGCTTTTGGATTTGAGCTCTCAGAGCCGAGAGCTGGCATCGGATCCGGTGGGTGAGTTCGGCTCTGGCACCAATCCCCTCATCAGATCCAAGGGTCCCGGCCACCTGTCCTAGAGAGGCCAGTTCCCCTTCGGCATTCAACTTGGTGGAGATGGTTCTCTCTGGAGGATCGAGACCCCTCACTCTTTCCTCAGGGTCTGCCCCAGCTCCCTCGCAGCTCAGTTTGTCCTTCATCATCCAGTCCCCCCAGGGACATCCTGTGTCGTTGACGCCCAAGCCAGTTCCCCTGGAGGAACATGAATCCATTGGTGATCCCCCCTCGGACAGTCCCCCCGAGGAGGTCCCTCATAAACACCTGTACAAAAGGAGGCACTTGGACTCCCCTGAGTCCCTCACTAAGGATACCGATTTGGAGGAAGGGGAGGGTTCCCCCAAATCACCCCCCGACGACGTCTCCTTTGGAGACATTATGGAAATACTCTGCCAAAGGGGGGGTGGTCTGCCCCAAAACCCTCCTCGGACGAGTTGGTATTCCTGGAGGCATTCAACACAGGCCCATCTACCTCTTGGGTGTGTCCCCCAGACGACCCACTGGTCGACCTGATTGCTCCCAGGGCATGGAATGAGCTGGACACTGTAGAGCCAATACCCAGAAGGACCGCTAAGGTTCTTAGTCCCCCTGCAGACAGAGCTTTGTGGAGCAAGGGTTCCCCAGTTGATGCCATGGTGGTGGCGGCGGCCACCAAAAAGGAACTCTCCCAGGAAAGTTCTTCAGTCCATCCCCCTGACAAGGAGTCTCGGGCAATGGACCGTATTGGAAAGCAGACTTTTGCTTCAGCTACCTTCTCTATAAGGGCACTCAATTAATTGGCCCATGTAGTCAGACTTCAGCGGCACCTGGTCAAAGAGTACACTGAGTCTCCCCCAGAGTCCATGTCGGCTGAGGATAAACGGACTTTCTCGGCTCGTATGGCCACTCTCAAGTCAGTGTCTAATACTTCTATACGGCTAATTTCCCATGCCATGGAGGGAGCCGCTAGAGCTAGCAGGTCCGGTAAAACCTTAAGGCATCATGCCTGGCTTCAACTTTGTGATTTCTCAGAACCCTTCAAAGCGTCCTTTGCGAATGCACCCTTTAACGGGTCGACCCTCTTCAGGAAGACAGTCTGCGAGACGCTGGTCCAGAGCGAGAAAGATGGGAAAACGCTGTCAGCTGTCAGCTGTCAGAATCCGCTTCTCTACCCCTCATAGGTCCTTCTGCAGGAACCAGCGAGGGCAGAAGAAGATGTGGTTCCGAAAATCTCAGCAGGCCCGGAACGCTCAGGACTCCTTCTCCCCCAGAGGCAGAGAGGGACAAGGTGGACGCTGGCCCAGAGGCAGAGGGGGACCGAAGAACTTCGGGTCACAGGAACGCTTTTCCAACCAACCCGTGCAGCAGTCCTGAGGGGTTGCCTGACTGCTTCTCTCTGGAGGCAGTTGGGGGGCATTTTTCGAGGCAACTGGCTCAATGGGAGTCCATCATGACAGATCACTGGATGCTTCAGATAATATCCAGAGGCTATTCAATCCCCTTCATAAACAAGCCCCCTTACTCAAAGCGCCTCCCAGATGTCCCACCCACTCAATGGGAGGCCGCGGCTTTGGAAATAAAAAAGCTGTTAGAAAAAAGAGCCATTCAGCATGTGCCCCCAGACCAGTCTGGATCAGGCATCTACTCCAGGTTCTTTCTGGTGCCAAAAAAGACGGGGGACTTAAGGCCGGTTCGTGACTTGTCAACAATGAACCTTTTCATTGCCAAGGAGAAATTCCGGATGGTCACGCTCCAATCCATCCTGCCCCTCTTGCAGGAGGAGGACTCAATGTGCTCCATAGACCTCAAGGATGTGTACTACCGTATTCTCATGGACAGGTGGTCCAGGAGGTTTCTCCGCTTTTGGCTAGAGTCCAGTCATTACCAGTTCAGGGTCCTACCGTTTGGTCTCACCACAGCCCCCAGGGTGTTCACCAAGGTCATGGCAGTTGTAGCGGCCCACCTGAGGCTCCTGGGCATACAGGTCTTCCTGTACCTAGACGACTGGCTCCTCACCACCCCCACCAGGCATCTACTTTCTCTAGCCAGGGATTTCTTCCTCCGGATGTCACCCTGTTTGGGGATAACCATAAATGTCAAGAAGTCTTTCCTCCAGCCTGTTCAAGTGTTAGACTTCATAGGGACCAGGATAGATACCCTCCAGGCCAGGGCCTTCCTAACGTCAGACAGACTTCACAGCATGACTCTGCGTGTACTAGCCATCTTTCAGTCCCCTGCTCCCCCAGCAGAATTAGTCCTGAGAGCTTTGGGGTCCGTGGTGGCAGCAATCAAACCGATTCTTTGGCTCGTCTGCACATGAGGGTTCTACAGTGGATGTTGCAAGCCCAGTGGTCTATTCTACACCACCCTCTAGACTTCCCGATTCCCCTCAGCAGGGTTTGCAGGAACTCCCTCATGTGGTTGCTTCAATCCCGAGCCCTTCGGGAAGGACGACCCTTTGTTATGTCACCACCCCAGGCCACAGTGACCATGGACGCCTCCTGCCTAGGGTGAGGGGGCATTGTGTGGGCAGGACTGTCCAAGGCACATGGACTCAGACCAAGACTGTACTGCATATAAATGTCCTGGAGATGAGAGCGATCCTTTTAGCGTTGCAGGCCCTTCATGCCTCTCTTCCTCCGGGGACTATTGCTATCCAGTAGGACAATATGTCAGTGGTCTGGTATATCAACAGACAGGGGGGAACTAGGTCTTACCCCCTTTGCCGAGAAGCATGAGAGTTTGGGAATGGGCGATCTCCACCAACCACTTCCTGTTAGCAATGCACATTCTGGGTCGGTCCATCATACTGGCGGACAAATTGAGCAGAACTATCCTCTCTCCTCATGAGTGGTCTCTAAATCCTTGTGTAGCAGAACAGATCTTCCTCAAGTGGGGTCAGCCTTGCTGCAATCTCTTTGCATCACCTTCCAACACTCTAATTTCTCCTTTGGAAGAAGCCCCCAGAGACACTTTAGTCAATGCTTTGTCGCCTGGTCTTCTTTATGCGTATCCTCCACTTCCGCTTATGACAAAATTTCTGCAGAAACCTCGCCAGTTGGGGAGCAAGATTATCCTCATAGCCCCATTCTAGCCTCATCAAGTCTGGTTCCCCTGCCTGTGGTCTCATCTCATACCTCCACTCTGGATCTTGGATCCCATTCCAGATCTGATTTCTCATCCCTTGGGAATGGCTCCTCCGAAGCTGGACAGTCTCAAACTCTCAGCTTGGCTGATCCAGTTCTCCTAGTTGCCAGGACTCCCAGTATCTCTTCCCGAGTCAAGTCTATCGTGGTAGCGGCACATAAACCCTCTACCAGGAAGATTTACAGTAGCAAATGGAAACGTTTTTCAATTTGGGCTTCACGAAAGAACTTGGATCCTTTCACCACTCCTATTCCAGCTGTACTGGAATTCTTGTCTCATATTTTTCAGCAAGGGGCCAGCTCATCTACTGTGAAGTTCCAGCTGGCTGCCATTTCCCATTTTCATACTGGGGACAACTTTGGTTGTCTCGCTGCTGCCAGAATTTGTAAGACCTTTCTAAAAGGTACTTTTCTTTTGAGACCCCCTGTTAGAAATTCATCCCCGCCATGGGATCTGACCTTAGTTTTACATTTGTTAAAGGGTTCTTGGGAATTTTTGAAAAATATCAAAAATGAATATTTTAGTGAGGAAGTGTTCTTTCTAACAGTTGATATAACGGATCTGTTTACTTGTATTCCTAAAATGGAAGGTTTAACATTTTTTGAAGAGGTACTTTTCCTACACTCTGAACTGGAGAATGACATGATTAGATTAGTTTGTGAGTTTATGGGTATTGTCTTGGACAATAATTTCCTTTGGTTTGAAGGAGAATACTATCAACAAATTAAGGGGGACCCTATGGGAGCAGCTTCCTCCCCTGTTTATGCCAATCTTGTTTTATTAGGTTGGGAAGATAAACACGTCATTGGTGGTCCATATTGGGGTAATATTAAATTGTATTTACGTTACCTGGATGATATTTTTATTTTATGGTCTGGTAAGGAAAGAGAAATCCTCAATTTTATGGAATATTTAAATTCCACAACCCAATTCCTTGAGTTTACGTTTCAATATAATAAAAATACAATACATTTTCTGGATACTACTATTTTGAAAGACAAAGGAAAATTTAAATCCTTAGTGTATAGAAAAAAGACCTTTTGCAATGCTTATTTACATTATGAGAGTGAACATCCATTGGGACAAAAAGTTAGCATAGTCAAAGGACAAGCAATAAGAATTGCTAGGATGACTTCACACAAGGAGGATTTAGCAAAATAATTTAATAATATTTTTCATATGTTTTTGGAGAGAGGTTATCCAAAATAGTTTGTAGGAAATATTCTTTATGAAATTTATACACAATGGGGTATTAGATATAAACCATTATTAGGATCTAGTTCACAGGAAGAAATCCATGACAATAATGTTACTAGGTCAAACAATTTTACTAAGGCCTGTGTTTTACAATATAATAGAAATATTGACTTGGTCCAGGAAGCATTTGCAAGAAATTAGAATATTTTCAGGACTAAAAAAGATATCTTAGAAAAAGTAGGACACAGGCCTCGATTTGTTCATAAGGTGGGTTATAATATTAAACAACTATTAGAGAATAGAATAGAACATTTTAGGGAGGTCAATAAAGGTACAAGGCCGTGTGGCATGTGTTCTTATTGTACATACATAATGAAGGAACCACATGTTGTGTTAAATAATAGTGTCAGGAGTAAAGTTTTCTTTAAAAAGGGTAATTGCAACACCAGGGGGGTAGTCTATTTGGCTTGGTGTATAACCAGTGGACATTTCTATGTAGGCAAGACGGAATGTATACTTAAACACAGAATTTATGAACACTTAAATGACATTAAGAATAGTAAAAATACCAAAGCCTTATATAGACATTCCCTGTGTTGCGATAATTTTGAAAAATACGTTTGGAATTTTAGAAATAGTACACATGAACCCCAGAGGAGGGGATTGGAAAAATATTTTAAAGAAAAAAGAGAGCCAGTGGCAACTTAGACTGGCAGCTATGTTTATGCCAGGTCTTAACGATTATGTTTCCCTGGCACCTATGTTACATGAAAAAGCCAACATTATATAGTCATATTAAAAAATGTTAACATATAAAAAATTTAAATATATGGAATTTTATATATATATATATATATATATATATATATATATATATATATATATATATATATATATATATATATATATAAACAGTTTATAAAGTTGTTCCAAGGCTGTTTTATATAATTGTATTGTATTTAGTTATTCAAAGGAATTTTTTCTGTGTGTTATTGTCTTTTTAAATTGATTAATTGTGATATCATAGGACTTTTAGTATTTAAATGTAAATTGAATAATGTTCTGGTCTTATTTCTGATGAAGTCTCTTAGGAGATGAAAGCGCTAAAATGGTTTATTAAATTCAGTATTTCATACAGTTTTATACTCCGTTCTTGTCCATACTAGTTTCCGTTTTTTTGGTTTTGGTTCTAAGTGTTTTGTTTTACATTAATTTGCCTGTCTTTTTCTCTAATTACCAGAACAAAGGAGAATATAAACTTCATTTGCTGGATGTTCACAGACAGTTACGATTTTATTTGCACAGGACAGCTGTCTTTCGTAAATCTGATCAACTTTTTGTCTCCTTTGCTAAGCCTTTTCTAGGGAAACCAGTTTCAAAGGTGACTCTCGCCAGGTGTATTTTGAGTTGTATCCTGCAAGCATATAGAGAGTCTGGCTTACCAGAACCAATGGGAGTTCATGCTCATTCTACGCGTTCTATGGCAAAGTCTGCTGCATTCTGGTCTAGAGTTTCCCTGGATGACATTTGTTCAGCGGCTACCTGGGCGTCCTCTCACACCTTTATTTCTCATTATAAACTGGATTTGGTGTCTAGAGGAAGGGCTGCCTTTGGCTCTGCAGTGCTCCGGAATATCCTTCCTTAAGGGCCTCCCAAGATTTCGGGTAGCTGGGGACTCTGTCCCACAGGTTGCTGATTAAATGAAGTTAACTACTTCAGATAAAGAAGTTATGTGCTCACCATAACATTCCATCTGAGTAGGTAAACTTCATTTGTCAGCAACCAACCCTTCCTCCTTCCCCCTGACCTTGATGGTTATTTAGCTGAGTTCGAGGTTCAGACTTATGAGCTTTACTTTGTCCTTGAGTCAGGTGTCTCAGGTTGTTAGTTTGTTTTGTTATTATGTGCAGGTGGCAAACGTGATCTGAGGATTGGAAGGAGGTTGCAGTGTAGTATGGTGGAGGAGCTTGGAGCACGGATCTTTTTGCTTGGTATGCTACCAGCTCGGATCCGTGTCAGATCCGTAACCCACAGGTTGCTGACAAATAAAGTTTACCTACTCAGATGGAATGTTATGGTGAGTACATAACTTCTTTTTTAAGAAGTGGCAACAGAGTTCCAAAAATAAGTCTCAAACCACCCCATACCAAGGACAGTCCAACAAGTCTGAATGACTATTCAAGAAACCTTGTGACCCCTCTCACCTTGGTCCTTTTATGTTCCAGAAAGTCTGAATCTCCATTTTTCTCTTTGACAATAGATTGTTTCAGACAAATGGGTTCTGAAGATAATTCATCAGGGCTACAGATGGCAGGGGGAGGAAATTCCTCTTTTCCAGGGGGTCATTCCTCATCTTGCAGGTCAGACTGTATTGTTTCCACCTGTTCTTCATCACATGCTGTCTGAAGTAGCAACAGAAGCAATTACTACTACTCAGGTGGAGAAGGGGTTTTATTCAAGGGTGTTCCTAGTGTCAAAGAAAGAAAATGCTTGGATACCTGTTAGGGACCTGTCTTTACTAAACCTGTTTGTGACCGTACACAAATTCAAAATTATATCACTTCACAAACTCTTACCTCTTCTTCCTCTTACAAGTTCCCTGGTAACAGTAGACTTAGAAGATGCTTATCATGACATCCCCATTCATCCAGACTTCAGTCATTTCTTAAGGCTTTGTGTGTCTGGATTAAATTATCAGTTCTCTGCCTTACCCTTTTGTCTATACCCTGCACAAACAGTGTTCACAAAGTGTCTAGCTCCAATTATAGCTTATTGCAGGTGACAGAGTATCCATAAGTCTCCACATTTAGATGACTTGCTTATCTTTTTAGAGTCTTTTATAAAAAAATGTCAGGAATCTCTCTTTTGGGTGCGAGATCCCTTGTACAAACCGGGATTCCAAGAGAACATTCAAAAGTCTTTCTTGACTCCCTCACACAGGATTATGTTTAAAGATATTTTCTTTCACTGAAAAACAGCTCTTTATTTAGATCTATTTCTATGGTTTTCCACTCAGTCATCAGTCACTGTGAGGGAGTACCTCAAGATTTTGCATCTCATTGCATCTATGATTCTCATGGTAACCCTGGCAAGACTTCACATGAGGAATACACAGTGGCATCTGAAATCTCTTTGGTCCCAGCATCAACACCCTTTATCTTTTCAGATCCCAGTACTGGGGTTTTTAGCAGAGATTTCTTTTGGTGGAGACAGACATAGTTAAATCCATGTCTCCCCTTCTCTCTCCCTGCTCCAAAGCAGTCAATCATGACAGACACTTCAGACGTTACTTGGTAACAGTTTCAGGAGGGATAAAAGTGCAGGGTTCCTATCAGCTGACCGAAGACACAGGTTAGCGAATGTGACTTGGTCTAGCTGTAAACGCCGAAACAGCAAAATATCGAAGCGGCATGTAAGCGAATTCTTTCCCTGGAAAAGAATTTGCTTGGCCGCTTCGGTAGTTTGCCATTTTCGGCACTGTAGTGTGGTCTTGTAGTTGGTATACCACTTAATATCATGTATTACAGTGTTTTCTTTTTTTTTTTGTTGGAACAGCGAATTGCTGTTCTTACAGTTCGGTTTTATAAGCTTTCGCTTACATGGGGTCGATTAATCACCGTTCGTTAACCTAAGCGTTCGGTGCTCTAATATAGACCCAAAATGCAGGGGGTGTGGAACACCAAGGACAGATGCAAGCACATAAATATCAAATAGATGCTTGCCCTAATCAAGGCACTCATCTCTGAACCATGTTTAGTCCCTGGGACTTCTTTAAGTGGTTACAGACAATGCCACAGTCATGTGGTACATCATGGTACATCAACAAGCAAGGGGGAACCAGGTCGTACCCCCTTTGCAGTCTAATCATGTTCTCTTGGGATATAGCTTCACAGCACAGTCTCACTCTACATGCATCCTATATTCCATCAGAGCAAAATTGTGTGACAGGCAGGCTGACCAGGACCACGGCAGACCTTTATCCAATGGAAACTAGATCAGGGGATCTTCCAAGATTTGATCTATCTGTGGGAAATTCCTCAAGTAGACCTGTTTGCCTCCTCCCTGAGCAATCATCTGGCAAAATTCTGTTCCAGGACTCCATGCAAGAAAGCCTGGAAGACAGATGGCTTTTCCTTTCTTTGGACAATAATGTTTCTGTATGCCTTTCCAACCTTCCCACTAATATCGGGTCTATATCACTTCAACGAAACGGAAGACGTTTGAACACCATATGTTCGAACTTCTAACTTCGAAGTGCAAAACCATCGAAGGCTTAGAACAGCGATTCTTTTCCCAGGGAAAAAAATCACTGTTCCAAGAAAACACACACACAACTCAAGCACACCAAAATAAATAATCCACACATATACACATCACAAAACCCTACTTCTAACCCTACACTGAACCATACATATACTACTATCTATCCACTTACCTTAACCCAAACCCTAACCCTAAGATCCGTAGCTATCGCACACTCACCTAACCTGCGCCCTAACCCTAAAGTCTGTCTCTATCGCACACTCACCTCACCTGCGCCCTAACCCTAACTCACCTAACCCATGCCCTAACCCTAACGTCCGCACAATCGCATATTTACCTGAACCCGACCCATAACTTTCCACCACAGTGCTGAAAATAGCGAAGCCATAGAAATGGCCAACCAAATTCTTTTCCTAGGAAGAAATTTGGTGTTCTGCAGCTTCGCTACTTTCAGCGTTCGCTGTTTTGGGTTCGATATTAGAACATTCAAAGTTTTCAAACTTTGATGTTCTAATATAGACCCCTAATATCCAGATAACTTCTGAAGATTCAGATGGAATTTCCCAAGATCATTGTGGTAAATCCCTTGGCCTAGACAACCATGGTTCTTCCTTCTTTTGGAAAATGCCAGGAGCAATTATCAGAAGCTTCCTCACAGAATGTATCTACTCACACAAGAACAGGGGTCTTTGCTACACCCTGACATCAATCATCTTCAGTTGACTACCTGGATGATAGCATCTTAATTTCTTTAGGCACCTGTTTTCTTATGAAGTGCAACTGGCACTAATGTAGGCAAGAAAACATGATATTAGAAAATGATATATTAGCAAATAGAAAAGGTTTTCTAGCTGGTGCCAGCAACATAATCAGTACCCATTTAGGGAAAGTTATTCTCTGATTTTACAATATTTATGTGAGGTACTATCCTACGGCCTTTCCTATTCCTATATCAATGTCCGCCAATGGATCCTCCTCTTTCAAGGCAGTCTTATGTCCAAATCTTCTTGAAAGGGGTTTTACATAAAAGGCCTCCAAGTAAACCACTAGCCCCTCCTTCAGATCTTAATTTTGTGTTAGAGAACCTAACACTTGCTCCATTTGAACCAGCTAATCTAACTGACTTGAGGTTCTTAACATGGAAAACAGTTTTACTTATTAGCCTGACCTCTGCCAGAAGGGTACCTGAGTTGCAAGCTCTTACTGAGAGTCAACCCTACCTCATTTTTCATTGGGACAGGGTTTCTTTAAGAGTTAATCCTTCTTTTGTGTGTAAAGTGATATCTGAATTTACTTTAAGCCAAACTATATGTCACCCTGTTTTCTTTCCAAAAACTAGAAATGAGAGAAAGGATACACTATTCCTTGGATGTCCACAGACAACTCAGGTACTGCCGTGACAGAATTAATGCTTTCAGCTGTTTGGCTAGTACAGTTGTGTGAAATCTTACCATAATGATAGATGTCCTTGCCGTCACTGCTACAGTATTCTTAACAGAAGGGATTCCCTGCCATGGAAGCCCAAACATCTAACCAGTGTACCAAAGACTACTTGTTGCTTTAAAAGGTGCGCCAAATGCCACTCAAATGCTCCTTGTGTAGTTTAGGGCATAAAGGTGATGTTCGGGCCTACCATAATCAGAACTGACTACCCCAGTAGGAACACAGTCCAAGAAACCCAAGAAGTAACCTGTATATCCAAGAAGGCAAAAGACTAGGGGGATGGAGGGAGAGAGTGAATACTGCAGCAGTGAAGGCAAGGACATCTGCCATTATGGTAAATTTTTTCACAATTGTACTATGCTCTTACATTCACTGCTGCAGTATTCTTAATAGACGGGAGAGTGCCAAAGCAGGAAACTTGGGAGGGGAAGATACAAAAGAGTTCCCTAAAAAGCCATGAAGAATGTCATTAGCAAACCCAGCCCTAGCTCTACAGATACCATCCAACTTGTAGTGCTTGGTAAAGGTATGCACAAAAGTCCAGGTAGCTGCCTCAAGAACAGAATTAGTATCTAAGCCCCTGAAAAAAGCACCTGGAGAAGCCAAAGCTCTAGTAGAATGAGTCTTAACTGAAGAAGAAAGGCTCTTGCCATGAAAAGTGTAATAAAAGGAAATAGCCTTAGAAATCCAAGAAGAAATAGTTTGCTTGGATACAGCAAGTCCCAAAGATCTAGGATGAAACTAAACAAATAACTGATCAGATTTTCTAATAGCCTTAGTCTTATCCAAATAAACCCTGGGTTGCCTATGCATATCCAAAGAATGCAGCACCCTCTCACTGTCAGTTTGTGGATGGTGAAAAAAGTAGGCAGATTAATAAACTGATTCTGTGATAGCTCATTAACCACCTTAGACATAAACGAAAGTTTAGTGCACAAGGACACCCTGTCCTCATGAAAAAACAAAAAAAGGAGGACAAGCCCTAAGGGTCTGCAACTCAGACACCCATCTGGCAGATGGCCAAATTCCACTCAGTCATCAGTCACTGTGAGGGAATACTTCAAGATTTTGTGTCTCATTGCATCTGTGATTCTCATGATACCCCTGGCAAGACTCCACATGAGGAATACACAGTGGCATCTGAAATCTCTTTGGTCCCAGCATGAACAGTTATCATGGCAGTCTTTATGGGGAATCTATCTCCCACACTGGCATTTACTCTTCCTGGATGACAGAGCTAACAAAAGAGCAGTCTTCCTGGAACAATGTAGTAAAGAAACTGAAGCAGCAGTGAGGAGGAACAGGCTTCCTGGGAAGTCTAATTTTAAGGATGCCTTCAAGAAATTGTTTAACCTTAAATCTAGAAGCTAAAGGAGGAGAAAAAGGCAGATAAGTAGAAAAAGCTGATAAGTGAGCCTTAATAGAAACTAGGCCAAACCAGCATTGAGCAACTCACACAAATAAGAGAAAACCAAAGAAACAGCCACAGTAAGTGGGTCCAGGTTATGAGAGAGACACCAAACAGAAAACCTCTTCCATTTGGATAAGTAGGATTTCCTAGTAGTAGGTTTCCTGGCCTCCTTCAGTACTTGTAGAATGTCATCAGAAAAAAGGTATCTGGGAGAAATCAAAATCTTATCATGCACAGTGTGTCAGTCGAAGTGTGGACAGGTGGGGATGGATGAGAGATACCTTGTCTTGTGTGATTGGATCCACCCAGTGAGGTAACTTGTAATGACTGACCCTGGCTAGATGCAGAAGTAGAGGGAACTACTGTGCTGTCATGGCCAAAAGGGAATCATCAACAAGATTTTGGGAGCATCCTGTTGAATCTTAAGCAGGACTTTCGGAATGAGAGGAAGGGGAGGGAATGCATAGAGAAACATCCCTTTCAAAGAAAATGAGAGGCTGTCCAGGATCCCAGAGGACCTGGGACTCTGCCACAAAACAGAGGAAGTTGTCTGTTTAGAGGGGAGGCTAAAAGATCCACTTGAGGAGTACCCCAGTGGAGGATAATGTCCAGAAACACAACCCTGTGAAGCATCCATTCATGGGACTGAGTTAAGGACCTACTCAGAGTGTCTGCCACAGTGTTCTGACCAGAAATGATATAAACTGCCTGAAGAATCACTTGATACTTGACAGCAAGATCCAATACTAGAAGTGCCAACTGGCAAAGAAGATAAGATCTCCTTCCACCCTATTTGTTGATATACCACATCATTGTGGTATTGTCTGTGAACACATTGAGAGCCCCTGGAAAGAAAAGAGGATGAAAGGTCTGAAGAGCCATCAGAAGAGCCCTCATCTTTTTGACATTGATGTGCTCCTTCTGCTGATGAGGTGACCACACCCTCTGTACTTTTAGGGAGTCAAATGTTGCTCCACCAGCCCATGACTGAAGTGTCTGTGAAGAATTCCTGAGAGTGAAGAAGGGGATGAAAGGGATCTCTAGATTCAGAGACAACTGCTGAATACACTAGTGATGTTCCTGTCTGACATAAGGAAGAAGAGGAACTACAAAGTTTAGAGGATATGCATGTTGGAGCCACAATGACTTCAGAAACCACTGAAACTTTCTCATGTGAAGCTTGGCCAGAGGCAGCATCAGAATGGTGGATTCCATGAAACCCAGAGCTATCAGAAACTCCCTGGTGGTAATGGAAGACAGAGGAAGAAGAGTTTGTAAGAACGAAATGAAAGTTAAGGCCTTTGGAGGTGGCAAGGATGCATGCATTGGCATCATCTAAATCCTGCAACCCAGAAAAACGTGATCCTGAGAAGGAGTCAGAGAATTTATAGTAAACCCCAGGCTCTGAAGAAGGGGAAATGGCAAAATGAATATTTTGCAAAAGGGTCTCTGGAGAGGAAACCTGAATCAACAGATCATCTAAGTAAGGAAATATTTGATCCCTCGAAGCCTGCAAAAGGCAATCACAGGAGCAAGGCATTTGGTAAATACCCATGGGGCAGTAGAAAGGCCAAAGGGCAAAGCAGAGAACCGAAAATGCCAGGTAGAAACAGAGAAACACAAAAACTTCCTGAGAATAGGATGGATTGACATTAGGACATAAGCATCCTTGAGATCCAGAGACACTATATGGGCCTGAGGGAGCAAGAGAGGAACAGAATCTGAAGGGACAACATCCACTTTTAGAAAAGTGTTTAGATGAGAGAGGTCTAGAATAGGTTCTCCACGTACCCTCTTCCTGGGTACTAGAAACAGTCCAGAATAGAACCTTTTCCCCCTTTGGGACACAGGCACCTCTTGAATAGTACCCTGAGTCAAGAGATTTTGAAGAACTTCTGGGAAAAAGGAAAGTTGTTCCCAAGGAGACTGAGGAATGCCCATAAAAGGAGGATGGGATTTCCACACCATGAAGTACCCTTAACAAATAATCGACAGAACCCAAGAATCCTGAGTGATCTGAAGCCAACAGGAAGAGAAAAAGAAAGGTGAAGAAAAACAGGAATGTGGCTGGGAAGAGATGAAGAGTCATACAGTGCCTGGTTTGCCCAGAAAGGAAAGCTTCGGTATCCTTGAAAACTGAGTAGCCTTAGCAGGATGAGCCCATTTGCCACTCTTCCTACCTTTAATAGAAGGCTGGGATTACCTATGAACAAAGGCAAGTTTAGTGGGGTAGTTTCTCTGAAATTTAGGCACAGAAAAAACAAAACACATGTTCAAGTTCCTGTAAGGCCTTATCTTTATCCTGAAGGGACTTAAACAAACCAGCAGCAGCTTCCCCAAACAAAAGTTTAGAATCCAGATTTGCATCCATCAACTTAGCTTTAATATCATCAGGTAGAGGTTGATGCTTAAGCTAAGAATACCTCCTCAACACTGTACCAAAAACAGCAGCCCTAGAAGAAGCATCTTCTGCATCATAACTTAATTTAATAGAATGATGAATGACTTGAGAGGAAGTCCCTAGCAAGAAAAGAACAGAAGTTTTACCCACACAGTCTGGAAAATCAGAAATAAGTTAACAGACCTGAGAAATGAGTGCCAACACATACATAGACATATGGGTCTGATAATTAATAGCCCTAAAACCCAGGGTAGCAGAAGTGTAAACACTCTTACCCAACCTTTCCATAGTTCTGCTATCCTTGTCAGAAGAAATAACTTGGACGAAGGAAGCAATTGAGATGGCTTATCAAAAGCTACAGACATGATAGAAGAGTCAACAGCAGGACATTTTTGTAGGAAAGAATCCTCAGACACCCTTTAAAACCTGCCAGGCTTCTTAGGAGCAGGGGACAGAGAATCAGGCACATGACAGGCATTAGAAAAAGCATCCAGCAAAGCAGCCAAAACAGGAGGAATTGCCTCAGGTTTAGGGGATTCTACCTGCAGCAACTCATTGTACTTCTTATGGATATCAGAGACCCGAGCACAATCTCACTTAAAAAAATCCATCATCCTAGAGATTGTGTCCCAAAAGGAAATTTCCTCAAAAGGAACATCTGGACTAATAGATTCCTCCTTCTCTGACCATAGTCTAAAGGAGAAGGAATTTGAGTAGAGTAATTCAGGGATTCATTATCCAAATCCAACCCATTCTCAAAAGAATCCTGTTCTCTAGGCCTTTTAAGGGGAGTAGAGGACCAAGGAGGAATGAGAACCAAAACCCCTTCAGAAAGCCTTAAGGACATTAAAACAGTAAATAGCTCCTGAATGAAGGCCTGCACTCCCTTTATGAATCCGTAGGAGCAGAAGAAACCTGCTTAATTTTTTGTTTCTTTTTTAAGGTAGAATGTCCTCTACAAAAAATTGAAAAGGCTCAGACCCAGGACAGCAGTTGAGAACTGTAATTGCCCCAACCAAAAACTGAGGAACGCCCCTAGGCCCCTCCAAAAAATCAGCTGTGTTTCCCCTGAATGTCTGAGATGGACACCTGCAAAGCCTCTTTAGACATGCTGTCAGTAGGATCCTCACTGGCCTCCAACATGGTCACGGCAGAGAAATCCACACAACACAGCCAGGTGAGCCTCCAGATTTGTAATGACCTCGGGAGAAACACCCGGCAGAGGTTGGACAGCAGAAGATTCTGGTTGTACCTTTTTCACATTCTTCTTCCTTAATGGCTGACCCTCAAGGTGGGAGATTTCTTCCATTGTATCTTTAGCAAGAAGCTTAAGACACTAGTTCTCAAAATACAAGGAAAGGTAAGAAAATCTACTGCGAATGATTTTTGGAATGAATGCCTGACAAATAGGCCAAGACGTATGGTCATGACAAGCTCATAGACAAAAAAGACACTTATCATGGCAGTCTTTATGGGGAATCTGTCTCCCACACTGGCATTTACTCTTCCTGGATGACATTAACCCCAAAGAGCAGAAAAAAAGTAAGAAAAAACAAAATCCCCAAGGGACCACTTATTTGCAACTGCAATAGAAGTCAGCAATCACGGGTAGGTAGTCACTGGGAAATGAAAATGCGTTCAACTGACAGAAAACGGATGCAGGTAAACAGACTGATGGTAAAAAGATACAATGTTAAGTTGTCAATCTCGCCTTCATTCTTGCTGGATGGGTTCGGAGCTGATCCTCGGCTAAGACTCGGCCACTTACTAAAGCTCGAGAGCTTATTTTACCGGTTCAAGGCAACCCTATATCCCATGATGCTAGGCAATAACTCCCCAGATCTCGTTTGCCGCTTTCGCTTGCGAGGTGCGTTTTTTACCGGCTCCTGGTAAGTCTTTATATATAGTGTTCAGTCACCCTTTTGAGTTAATTTTTCACCTAGTTGTTTCTTTTCAATAGTTAGCAACTACCTTTAACTCTATTACTGTTTTATACCTTCCCTTTTTATCCCTTATATCCCTCCCCCTCCACTCTTAGGTTAGGCCTAAAGCCTGCACCTTTCCTAATTTTTCTTAGGGATTCTGTGGAGTGTTTGGGTGTGTCAGTATCCCTATTAACATTTTTATTGTTAATTTATAGTTTTTTGAGAGTGTGTGTGTGTTTTTCTCTTACCTTTGTGAACCTTCGACACTGTTATGTCGAAGGAACAAAAGGAAACTAAGGTCTCAGGCTTTAAGAAATGTGACTCGTGCTGTCAGAAAATGTCTCTGACAGATGGTCACACTTCTTGTGTTTACTGCCTGGGACCCCTGCACCTGCAGGACTCTTGTTCTGTATGTCATGCATTCAGTCCAAGAGTCCTGCAGGAGCGCAGGAACAAACTTACACTGAGGGGCTTGTTAAAGCCCGAGGGCTCCCCGACTAAGTCTGCGTCGGGGAGGCCCTCAAAACCAGCAAAACCGTCGGCTCCAAGTATTAAGCCTTCGGCTACTGGCTCCTTGTCTGTGCCTAGATCGGCTCTGGCTGGAGCCGATCCCTTTGAGTCACAGGTTCCGGTCTCGGCACCACTCGGTGCCGATACCTCTGAGCCCATGCTTTCACTGTCAGCTCCGGCTGGAGCCGACGTGTCCTCGGCTCTGTTGGCTCCATCTAAGAAGAGGTCAAGATCCCCTTCATTGGAGTCCATCCATTCGGCTCCGAGGTCTCCCCTGCTCTCGGAGCAGAGCCATCGGAGCCGATCTTCTCGGTCGTCCAGACTTTCAGATCACGACCTTGAGAGAGTGGTAAGTAGGCTGTTAAAGTCTCAGGCATTGGCCCAGATGATCTCTAGCCTGTCTCATCAGATGGCAGCTATTACAACTCCACCTAATTTTCCTCCTTCGACTCTCCCTCAGAGTTCGGAGCCGGAGCTCCTCAGAGCCGTGACTGTTGTGGCGTCGGAGCCGATACCTCCCCCTTCGGCTCCTTCGTCTTCCACTCCGATCTCCTCCTTGATACCTTCATTGGACGGATCCGGGCGCCTGATCTCTCTCGTCGGCTCCGAGGGGGCAAGTGGCATCAGACCATTGTCCGACCCCATTCTCCCTCTCAGAGCATCGGCACTGGTGAGCTCGGCCCTGACATCGGCCTCGGAGCCTTCCCTGTCAGTGCGGCCTGGGGTTCCTACCTCTTCAGAGTGAGGGCCCTCTGGCCTTTCTGATGGGGGAGCCTTCGAGGTGATGAGGAGCGTACTAGCCCCAGGGCATAGTCAATGGTCAGCTCCATCTGCTCCTCCCACTACAGTGCCTGCTAATGTCTCTTCCCACTCTCTTGCTCCCAGACCCAGAGATCCAACGCCTCAGGTTTCCTCACTGGGAATGTCTTCCTCTTCCGAGGCTTTTCCTGACCTGTCAGCGGAGCCTCCGCTTAAGAGGACATGTAAGAGGAAGCATGTGGACTCCCCTGAGTCCATTACATCTGACACCGACTTGGATGAGTCGGAGGGATCCCCAAAGTCCCCCCTTGAGGATGTCTCTTTCTCAGACATCCTAGAAATCCTAAAGCAGAGGGGGAACTGGTCTTCCCTTAATCCTTCCAAGGACGAGTCGGTGTACCTGGAGGCGTTTGGTTCTCGACCCTCCACTTCCTGGGTGTCTCCGCCTTTTGACCCCCTTATGGAAGTAGTGGCTCGGAAGGCGTGATCAGCCCCGGATTCGATGGAACCCACCCCTCGGAGGCCATCTAAATTCATCACAGCACCAGTTGACAAGCAATTCCTAACAAAAGGTGTACCGGCGGATGCCATGGTGGTGGCGGCAGCCACCAAAAAGGAACTAGCTGATCCTTCAGTACCTATCCATCCTCCTAATAAGGATTCTAGGACCATGGATAGGTATGGTAAGTGGATGTTTTCTTCAGCGACCTTTGCATGCGGTCGCTGAATTACTTGTGTCACTTCACCCGCCTTCAGAGAGATATTCTCAAAGAGTTGGGAGAAGTCTTACAGGATCCATCAGCTGCTGGGTCCCAGGATAAAATAAACTCACAGCTTGGAACCCTGAACTCGATTGTTAACTCCTCCATGCGTCTAATTTCATATGCAGCCGATGGAGCGAGTAGGGCCGCAGGCACAGGAGTGGCCTTAAGGCGTCACGCCTGGATGCGGCTGTGTAATTTCACGGACCCTTTCAAGGCATCCTTCACAAATTCCCCTTTTGATGGTTCAGCTTTGTTCGGACCTCAAGTGAAAGACACCTTGACCAGATGTGAACAAGATGGCAAGACTCTTTCTGCCGTAGGAGTCCATTTCTCCACCCCTTCAAGACCATACCCTAAGGGTCAGAAGGGTGGGAAAATGTGGTTCCACAAATCTCAAGGAGTCACGCCTGATGCAAGAAGTCAGTTTACCCCCAGAGGCCGAGGGGGTAACAACAACAGATGCCGCCCTAGGGGCAGAGGGGGTCCGCAGAACCAGGGTAGCAGGGAGCCTCTCTCTGACAAACCCTTCCAGCATCCCTGAGATGTTGCCCAATTGTCCACCTTCGGAGGCAGTTGGGGGAAGATTGTCGCTGTACCCAATAGCCTGGCTTTCCCTTACTCAAGACAAATGGGTGCAGTCGATCATATCCGAGGGTTACAAAATTCCCTTTATCCAAACCCCAATTCAGACGTTCCACCCAGTCTAAGGGAACTAACGGTATCAGAAATATCAAAACTGCTAGCAAAAAGAGCCATCCAGCCAGTCCCAGCAGACCAACTGGGATCCGGAATCTATTCAAGGTTCGTTTTGGTACCGAAAAAGACAGGGGACTGGAGACCAATATTAGATCTCAGCAAACTAAACAAGTTTGTAAAGAGAACAAGATTCCGGATGGTCACGCTACAGTCCATTCTGCCCTTTCTGGGCAAGGACAATTGGATGTGCTCCGTGGACCTTCGGGATGCGTACTATCACATTAAAATTCACAGGCGCTCCAGAAGGTTTCTCCGCTTTCGGCTGGGGGCCAGTCACTACCAGTTCAGAGCCCTGCCCTTTGGTCTCACTACAGCCCCCAGAGTGTTCACTAAATGTATGGCAGTGGTTACGGCTCTCTTGAGACGGCAAGGATTCCAGGTGTTTCCATATCTAGACGACTGGCTCCTCACTGCTACCACCAGGCATCAACTTCTCCAAGCCAGAGCTTACACCATTTGCAGAGGGCTAGGAATCTCTATAAATTTCGAAAAGTCTGCCTTGTCGCCTTGTCAGTCTATTACCTTTATAGGCGCCAACTTGAACACCTAACAACTTTCAGCAAAGTTAACAGATCAAAGGGTCTTAGATATTCAAAACCATGTCCATGTTCTTCTTCAGAGCGACAAAATTTAGGCCAGGTATGTCCTGAAAGTATTGGGTCTTATGGCAGCCGCCATAACACTTCTTCCCCTTGCACGTTTTTACATGTGTCTTCTACAGTGGATGCTTTTTGCGCAATGGTCTTTTCAGCAACTCCCCATGCACCACAAGATCATGATAACTCAAACTTGCAAAAGTCATCTGTCCTGGTGGATATTGTCCCCTCAAGTCCATCAGGACAGACCCTTTGTTCCTCCTCCCCCGGTCGCCATGGTGACATCGGACACCTCCCTGATCGGGTGGGGGGGGCATTTTCAGGGCAGGATGGTCCATGGCACTTGGCAACCTTTCGAGCACCACCTGCACATAAATGTCCTAGAGATGAGAGAAGTGCTTTTAACGCTGCAAGCCCTCCATGACTCTCTTCCCCTAGGAACTATTGCAATCCAAACGGACAATATGTCCGTAGTGTGGTATATCAACAAGCAAGGCAGAACCAAGTCCTGTCCCCTGTGTCGAGAAGCACTCAGACTTTGGCAATGGGCGATCTCCTCTCAGCGGTTTCTGATAGCAATGCATATCCCCGGGAAGTCCAACATCATAGCGGACAGGTTGAGCAGAGCTATACTCATGCCACACGAGTGGTCTCTCTAACAATCGGTAGCGGAAGAGATTTTTCAGAAGTAGGGCCTTCCTTGCTGCGATCTTTTTGCTACACCCCAAAACAGCAAATGCCCCGACTTCTTCACCCTCTTCCCCCTTCCAGGTCATCCCCTCAGAGACGCTCTAGTCCAAGATTGGCCTCGGGGACTTTCTATGCCTTTCCACCCTTTCCTCTAATCCCACAAGTAATTCAGAAAGCAACCGCCTTGAGAGCCAAGTTGATTTTCATTGCCCCTTATTGGCCTCAACAGATATGGTTTCCGTTCCTACATCATTATCTTTTGGTACAGCCTTGGCATCTGGACCCAGCTCCAGATCTGTTGACCCATCAGTCGGGGCAGCTGCACCAATCCCTACATTCTCTCAACCTCACTGCTTGGTTGCTCCACTTCCGTCCTTAGCCAGGCTTCCTATGATTTCTAATCCCGTCCGGGATATCATAGTAGCTTCCCTTAAATATTCCACCAGTAGATTTACACTAGTAAATGGAAACGTTTCTCCTTCTGGGCAAAGGCAAGGAATATAGATCCCTTTACTGCCCCAATTCATTCGGTCTTAGACTTCCTAGCCGAAATTTTTCATTCAGGGTCTTCTGCCTCTACAGTAAAGGTTCAGATGGCAGCCATATCGAATTTTCATACAGGCTTATCAGACCACAACATCATGTCCAATAAGCTTTGCAAAGCCTTCCTTAAAGGTGTATATTTACTTAAGCCTCCGCTCAAAGACCCTCCACCTCAGTGGGATCTTAATTTAGTCTTAACATCCTTGATTCTCCCCCCCTTTGAACCTGCGGTCTCCTGTTCATTGAAATTTCTTTCCTGGAAAACACTCTTCCTAGTCGCCATTACTTCTGCTAGGAGAGTATCAGAGCTTCATGTCCTCTGCATTCATCCTCCCTACTTAATCTTCCATAAAGACAGAGTTTCTCTAAGGACTAATCCATCCTTCTTACCCAAGGTGGCTTCGCAGACAAATTTAAATCAATCAGTTGATCTCCCAGTTTTTTTCCCAAACTATACTAATAGAGCGGAGCAAAAGCTGCATTATCTAGAAGTTCACCGCCAGCTCCGATACTATTTGGATAGAACCAAACAAATAAGGAAGTCTGATCAACTGTTTTTATCGTACGCAGAAAATAAGAAAGGCCTTCCTGTTTCCAAGGTAACCCTATCTAGCTGGCTGTCTTCTGTGATTACATCTATTTATCAACTCAGAGGCAGGGAATTAACGTCTAAGCCAAAAGCCCATTCAACTAGAGCACTAGCTACATCTACAGCTTTTCAAGCTAGACTACCAATAGACACTATCTGTGCGGCAGCCGCATGGGCCTCTCCTCATACCTTTGTTTCGCATTACAAATTGGACATGGCCTCCAGGGACAGTGCAACATTTGGTTCCACCATTCTTAAGAGTCTGTTCCAATGAGCCACCCAGGATGAAGGTGCTAGGGACGTGGTCCCATCCAGCAAGAATGAAGGCGAGATTGACAACTTAACATTGAGAAGTTATGTACCTACCATAACGTTCCATGTTAGTTGTCTTCTCTCGCTGTCTTTCTTGCATCCCACCCACCATCCCCCTAGCCTGGACAGATTGAGAAGATCTTCCCTTCCTTGAAGGATCCTTTTATTCCCTTGTTCACCATCTAGGTGTCCTAGGATATATATATAGTGTAGATAATTATCTTTGGAGGTTTTTATCCCTAAAAAACAAGCGACTGTTGGAAAAAGAAAGATGGTTTTCTGAGGAAGTTCACGTTGACAAATAAAGTGAAAGAAAGCGCTTAAATCCACTTGGCTTAGCAGCATCTTTCTTTTTCCAACAGTCGCTTGTTTTTTAGTGTTTACAGTGGTTTTAAAGTTCGGTTCGGGTGTTCCGACTTTGTGTTCATTTAAGGTTTTTATCCCTCTTCCTCCTCCTTCCAGTTGGAGGATTTTGTTTTATTGGCCTATGCTAGGTTTTTCAGCTTCCAAACGAGATCTGGGGAGTTATCGCCTAGCATCATGGGATATAGGGTTGCCTCGAGCCGGTAAAATAAGCTCTCGAGCTTTAGTAAGTGGCCGAGTCGGAGCCGAGGATCGGCTCCGAACCCATCCAGCAAGAAAGAAGGCAAGGGAAGACAACTAACATGGAATGTTATGGTAGGTACATAACTTCTCATTCAGACTGGCAGCAAAGAAGTTCTGATTATGGTAAGCCGGAACACTACCTTTATGCCCTACACTACGCAAGAAGCATTTGGGTGACATTCGGCATACCTTTTAAAAGCAACAAGTAGTCTTTGGTAGACTGGCTGGACATTCAGGTTTCAATGGCAGAGAATCCCATCTGTTAAGAATACTGCAGTAGTGAAAGTAAGGACATCAATTGTTCATTTCTTGTGAAGGTAAGAAGGGACATCCTGTTTCCAAACAGTCTATTTCCAAATGGTTGTCTAGGGCTATTACCGTTTGTTATACTCACCATAGCAAATCTATATCAGGCAGGGTCAAGACCACTCTACTGCAGCTTTGGCTTCATATATGGCTTTTTGGAAAAGGTTGGATTCTAGACGTATTCTAAAATCTGCTACTTGGTTTTCGGTACATACATTTATAAAGCACTATAAGCATGATTCCTTCTCTAGGCTTAGATCAAACTTTGCTAGGACTATTCTTCAGTGGCTCCTGGACCTTTCTATTTCCTCCTCCCAAATATAGTTAGCCATGGTAATCTACCTACATAGGCAAGCCTACTGCAGCAGAGAGCGATATGGAGAACGTAGTACAGTTGCACAAGATGAACTTACCATAGCAGTAGATGTCCATATTATATTACTGCAACAGTCACCCCCCTCCCTCCATCCCACTTATTTTATTTGGTGTGCTTTTATGCAATCATGTGACTACTTATTTTTTGATATTCCTAGCATTGTCCTTTCAGGGCTCAGTCTCCCTCTGTCTGCTGGCAGGAAAGCTTTGAAGGGCTTTGCACCCACACTTGTCTTTTTTTCAGCTCAACTTGAGCTGCTTGACAGTGTGGGGACATGGAAGGTGCCCTGAAGCTTTAGAAGCTGTCTAGCTGTTATATCCTTGGCAGGATATAACCCATATTGCTAAGGCTACTGCAGCAGTGACCATTCAAACATCTACCGTTACATTAAGATCAGCTTACACAACTGTACTTTCAAAAGCCTGTAAGGCAATCCTTCACACAAGCAAATATCCTAGTCATAGATGACTCCATATTGTGGCACACAAATGCACCATAAATTAGGCTATGCAAAGCAAACATCATGGTCAGTTGTCTATTAGGTGCCAGCATTTGCCAGATCATGCAAGCATTCAAGTTCTTGAACCACAGGTACACATGCATCACAGTCATAGTACAGTGGGTATAAATGACTTGAGAAGTACCGCCCTGGAGTATAAGAAAAGAGCCACAATGGAGCTCTCAGAATATATGTCTGAGGCTGGCATGAACAGCCTTGAGTGGTATTCTACCATCACCAAGAATGATGCCACAATATGAACAAAAGATTATTGATTTCAACAACTGCCTTATTTTCTGGTGTCATTCAGAAAGGCTACAATATATGTGCAATAGATTAGTGCTGCAATAGCCCAAGCTATTAAGATTATATCTATCGTGGATATGACCAACCAGGTCACCTTTTTAAAGCTTGAGGGCACCTTCCACACACTGACTACCAGGAGGTTGAGCAGCATTCCATGTAAAAAGCAGGTAGACTGGCAAAAACATTAGAGATTTCTTGACAATGAAGTGTGCTCCTTCTACAGGCTACATAGATTTGATTGTCAGCTAGTGATCCTTCATGGCTAGGCAGATAAGTTCCTTACTAAGGAAAACTTTGCAGTGCTGTATTTTTCGAAGAAATCCAGTGTGTGTGTGTGTGTGTGTGTGTGTGTGTGTGTGTGTGTGTGTGTGTGTGTGTTTTCTGTGAATTTATTACTGTCTGGGCTAGGAAACTTCTTTTCTATGGACTGTCACCCTTGCCTGAGGACATTTTACTGTAGTGAATGTTTGTGGTAACTTTTTTGTAAAGTCTGTTTTTTAACTTTTACTTATATACTGCTATATTATTTATATGAGAGGCAGGAATTGGTGCCTTGGTAACTGTCAATGTGTTTTTTTACCTCAAAACTATGGTTTGATCATGACTGGGTTACCAACTCTTTCTGCTCCACTACCCATCTTTGAGGATTTCTTTGTGGCTAGACCTGAGGAACAGTTACTGCTGTCCTGGGTTCTTCCTTCCCTCATCAGCAAGAAGAAGAGTCATCGGGGAATCTTTGAGTGTCAGGTCAGCTCCAGTTTTGCCTCATTCACCAACTAGTGACTCCACTGTGTCTGGATTTGGTTCCTTAGACAGCCCATCGTTTTCTCCTGGCTCCTGCTATATATCACCTGCAGCCACTAAGGAATGGGAGATAGACACTTCCTTTGCAGCAATAAGGCTACCCTCTATGGGCAATGGAGAACCACTCTTGTCGGTCCATGGGAAAGGTGTTGGTTAAGGCCTACTGCATTACTGGGGAAGGGAGCCTGGGGCACTGGATAGTGTGCCTGCTTTGGTTTGATCTTTTCCATAGAATTTCACAGGAAAAGAAAACAAAAAAGAAAAACAATCACTTCTCCTATTTCTAAGGGCAGGGAAGATTTGCTGGGATTTGATAATTAATTTCTGCTTTTTCTTTACCTACTTCCTCTTCAGAAGAGAATAGAAAAAGAGCTTCTCTTTCTGAGTCAGATTTTCAGACAGAAAAATAGGGATTGGAGGGAGAATGTTGTGCTTCAGGATCTTCTTCTCATCCTGAAGATTCTGAGTCTGAGGAAAGTGTTGCTTCATATTTCCTTTCAGAAGACCTTTTTTTCTGAAACTTTATACAAAATGAAAAAATGTTTTTTTTTTCAGTGGGATCAGAATGAAATTCCTGTTGCCCAGAAAAAGTATTATGATGTTACAGTTGTATATTCCACAACCTGCAACTGTCCTTTCTGTTTTATCTGCTTTACAGAATATTTTTTGCAGCAGTCAACTTCCTGTCCCCAGGAAGCCTCATAGGTTTTACAAAGTTCCTCAGACTCACAAATGCTTGATCTGATGTTGTTAATCTTCATTCATTCATTCATTACTGATGGGCATCAGTTCCATCCATGGAACTGAGTCGGCAGTTATAACAAGCTTGTGCCAGCCAAAAAACTCTCGAGCTAAGCTTACCCATAGTGCCCCTGTCTCTGTCATCTCAGATCTTGTTTGCCACATATAGTATCAAGACACGTCAGGCCAGCTCACAAGCTAAGTGACTTAAAATTTATACTTCATTTGAAATAATTTTTCTCTGCTTTTGTGAATTTTTATTTCATTAGTAGTCGTTTAGAGTTTGCTACCCTTGCTTCCTATTTGAGTGCTTGTTTCTGACTCTTTACCAAGATTTTGGCATTCTTCGTACCATTACTGATACAGGCCTTCCTTTACCTCTGTGGTAATTTTTAATACCATTGCTGGTACCCCCCCCACCCCCACCCCCATGTTTTTCTCTCTTTACCCATTGGCTACGTCTTATTTACTATTGTTGGTAACCAAAAAAAAAAAATCAGTCCTTCTTTTTCTTGACTGTGTGTGTGTGTGTGTGTGTGTGTGTGTGTGTGTGTGTGTGTGTGTGTGTGTTGATGATTGCTTCGTATATTGCTATTTGACAAGCTTTTCCTTATTATTGACAATGACTGATAAAAAGGGGACAACAGGCTTTAAACAATGTGACCAGTGTAGCAGGAAAATGTTGAATTCTGATGGACATTTGTCCTGTGCTTATTGTCTCAGGGTACCGCATCTAAAAGTTCAACCCCCATGTGACTTATGTAAGGGCTTTAGCGCCCACACCTTGACAGAAAGGAAAAATAAGCTGATACTCAAAGGTCTCCTAAAAACTCCTTTCTCTGAGGCTATATCTGAGGTGGAGGGCTCAAGCCTTCCTAAAAAGCAACATAAAAAGAGAAGTCAATCTGTACCTTCTTCTCCACATACTAGTGACTCTAAATCTGTAAAATCTATGGAACTGAAGGCAAAACTTCCTAAACTGACTTCTGTAATCTCGGCACCAGGGCCTCAAACCACTTCTATGGTACCGTCCTCGACACCAGGGCCTCAAACATCAACTACAGTACCGTCATTGGCACCAGTGCCTCAAGCATGGTGCTGCTCATTATTATGGAACCACCCAAAACTTCAACTCCTACGGTACCAAGTTCTGCTACAATACCAATGCCCCTCTCAGCACCAAAAATAATCTTCCCAATTCAAGTCACTACCCCCACTACACAACTTGCTTGTCCTTTGACCATGGTGCCAAAGGGTGAAATATTACCTTGGACCCGATACTCCCCGTTGGCAGACCCCTTTTTTGGATAACAGTGCAGTCCTTTTCTAGAATGTCTTGATTCTCCATCGGGGATGTCAACCTGCTCCTTCAGAAGCCTTTCAGAATTTGATGTACTGAAACTAGTGGATCAGCTCCTGGCTGCCAGAGGAATTCCAGCTCCTTCCAAATCCTCCCTGCCACCTGGAGCCGAGTAATTTTCTCCACAGACTCTGACATATATTCCTCCTTTGACCTCCTTGGAGGTATTGGAGCCCTCAGCACCAACGCCTATCCTGGTACCAGCTTCTTTGGTTCCAGTGGTAGACCTTACCATGGCTCTGGAGTCTACTCTATGGCCCTCGACTCACTCAGAGCTGAGCCATCCTTGGGATCGTAACTGGTCTGTTGATCCCCAGTATGATGCCTGTTTTTTTATGGCACCATCTATTATGGTTCCGGTTGTCCTGTTGCCACTGAGTCCTCTCATGGCTCCATCCCTGGGGGTGGGCTCATCAGAGCAGGGTGTGATCTCAGTCCCAAGGTTGTCTTTCTTGGTTCCAGGCTCCAATCCCTCTTTCGGTAGGCCTGTTTTCCAGGTGATGGATAGGGCACTTGCCTCTGCAGGCTCAAAGCTGGTTCGTTCGGTGCTGGAGTGCCACATACATATGTCCTCTGAACCGTAGTTGACACAGTCCACTACTCTGGGACATCAAGCACGTGAACCTCAAGATACCCTTCCACAAGGTACCCACTCTTCAGAGTCCTCTTCAGATGCCCCAGCTGAGGAGGTACCCTGTTAGAGATTGTGCAAGAAGAAGCACGTGGATTCCCCCAAAGAATCCCTTACCGAAGATACAGACTATGATGAAGGGGAAGAGTCCCCATGGACACCCCTGAGGATGTCTCCTTTGTAGACATACTGGAAAGTTTAAAGCAGTGGGGAGACTGAAAGCCCACCACCCTTCCTCTGAGGAGTCTACATTCTTGCAGGATTTCCATGCTCGACCCTCTACTTCCTGGGTGACCCCACCTGCAGAAGACCTAGTTCAGCTCATTGTGCAGCATGCTTGGAGGAATCCTGACACCATTGAACCTATCCCCCGGAGACCAGACAAAATTCTGTCTATGCCAAAGGACAACCCACACTGGTCCAAAGGCTTACCAGTTGATGCTATGGTGATGGTGGTGGCCACAAGGAAAGTGCTTGCCAAGGAGAGACCTAATGTCCATCCTCCAAACAGGGAGTCTCAGGTGATGGACAGGTTAGGGAAGCAGGTATATTCTTCGTTGACCTTTGCCATTTGGTCCTTGAATTACTTGGCACATTTTAACCATCTCCAGGGAGACCTAAACTCGGAACTCTTGGGAACCCTAGCAGGAGCAGTTTCTGATGAGGTATGCGACAAAGGTGCCTCACAGCTTGCCACCCTGGAGTCAAGATCTAATTCGTCCATTTGTTTGATTTCTCATACCATTGAAGGGGTGGCTAGAGCAGCAGGTGCAGGTGTTGTCATGACATGTCAAGCCTGGATGCACCTATGTGATTTTGTGGACCCTTTTAAGTCTTCCTTTCTCAATGCTCCCATGGAAGCTTCTTCTCTTTTTGGCCTAAAGGTAAAGCACACATTAGCCAGGTGTGAAAAAGATAGAAAGACCCTGTCTGCCGTGAGCATGCATTTTTTCACCCCCCCAATGATCCTACTGTAGAAATCAGAGGAGTGGAAATATGTGGTACAAGAAATTCCAGGGTCCATTCCGTGGCACACATGGCAAGTTTACCCCCCCCCCCCCGGGGCAGAAGGGGAAGCTCATCTGGAAGACACCCCTCCAGAGGCAGAGGGGGACTGAGTAATCAGGGGTCCAGAAATTCTTTCTCTGGATTGTCCTAGCACCACTCCTGAGGAACAGCCCAATTGATTACCTATGGAAACAGTAGGACGACAGTTTTCTCTGCACCACCTTGCTTGGCAATCCATAGCCACAGATTCTTGGGTACAGATGATAATTACTGGAGATTATCACATTCCTTTCAATCTTTACTTGAAGCCGCTAAGGCATATTCCCGACATTCAACCCAGTCAGCGGGAAGCATCAGCTCAAGAAATACAAAAGCTGCTTCTAAAAAGTGTCATACAAACAGTCCCACCAGACCAGATAGAAATCGGATTTTACTCAAGGTTCTTTTTAGTGCAAAAAAGACAGGGGACTGGAAGCCAATCTTGAACCTCAACATCCTAAACAAATTTGTCAAACAGACAAAATTCCAGATGGTCACAGTTCAGTCTATCCTCCTGTTTCTAGAGAAAGATGATTAGATGTGCTCAATAGATCTTCAGAATGCGTATTATCACATAAAAATGGACAAATACTCCAGGAGATTCCTCCTTTTCTGGTTGGGAGCCAATCACTACCAATTCTGAGCACTGCCTTTTAGTCTCTCTATGGCCCTCAGAGTGTTCAACCAATGCATGGCAGTGGTAACAGCTCATTTGAGACTGCTTCGATTCAAGGTGTTTCTCTATTTAGACGATTGGCTCCTTGTCACCCCTACCAAGCATCTACTGGTTACAGCCTTATATTACACCTTAAAGCTAGTGAAATCCTTAGGGATCTCAATAAATGAAGAAAAATGCAAGTTGACTCCTTCTCAAAATCTGGAATTCATAGGAGCAACTTTAGACACTCAGCCTTGCCTAGTCTCTCTTCCACTTCACAGGTTAGAAAGACTTAGGTCTCAACTCCAGGTGATACTCTCTCAGGACAAGGTTTCAGCTTGGGCAGTCCTTCAGCTACTAGGATCAATGGCAGCATTGATTACTATAGTTCTCCTGGCAAAACTACACATGAGGCTTCTACAGTGGCTTTTACTAACACAGTGGTCTCCACCTTTTTTAATTTCTCCAAGTTTTTTTGGTTTCTAATACCATAATGGGAATGGACCCCATTCCTAAGTCAAAGTACGATTAAAGTTCATGAAATTAGTATTGTTTCACTCTTTGATGTTAGCCAAAAGTGCTCTTCGTAGCACCCGCAATGTGCCCAGTAATGACTCCTTCTGTAATTCGTACGGTGTTGCATGAATTGGTAACATATCTAAATATGACATAAATCTAAAGACAGTGGTCCCCTTTGACTCATCCTATGTCCTTTCAGATCCACATAACAAATCGATGCAAATAAGATTTATTTTTGTGGATAAAGCTGGAAAAGACCTATGGAGTCATCCTTTCTCCCCCTGTCAGCCCAAGGCCATAGTGACCATGGACGTTTCCCTGATGGGATGGTTGGGCACTTCCAGGCAAAGACAGTCCAAGGCACTTGGTCTCCCATGAAGGCCAACCTGCATATCAATGTTTTAGAACTGAGGGCAGTGCTTCTAGCATTGCAAGCATTCCAATCTGTCCTCCCATCGGGGAAAATTGCTATCCAGTTGGACAACATGTCCGTAGTCTGGTATATCAATAAACAAGGGGGAACCAAGTCATACCCATTGTGTTGGGAAGCCATGAGAATTTGGCAATGGATGATATTTTCCAACTGTTTTCTGACAGCAATGCACATTCCCTGGGATTCCAAAGTAATTGCAGACAAACTGAGCAGATGCATTCTCCTGCCTCACAAATGATCCCCCAAGCCTGTCATAGTGGTGAAGATCTTCAGTTGCTGGGGCCAGCCTTGCTGTGATCTGTTTGCATTCCCCACAAACCACAAATGCAGCAGCTACTTTGTCCTAATTCTCCCACAGGGGGAGTCCCCGAGGGATGCTCTAGTACACGATTGGCCATTGGACTTCTTTATGCTTTCTCTCTCTCCCTTCCTCTGATCCTGCAATTTCTAACAAAAGCTCTTCAGTTGAAAAGCAAAGTAATCCTCATTGCACCCTATTAGCCCTGACAAGTTTGGTTTCCCTTCCTTTGGCCTCACCTAGAACACCAACCATGGATTCTGGATCCAACTCCAGAATTGCTGTCGCACCTGCAAGGGTTGATACATCCAAACATATTGAGTCTCAAGCTGACAGCTTGGTTCCTCCATTTCCAGTAATTGCCAGGCAAAATAAGATATCCTCCCCTGTAAGTAACAATCTGATATTGGTAATCCTCGTTCATTCCTTATGCATGGGTATCGGATCCGATCTCAGAACTGAGCCGGCCAATTTCCAAGCTTGCATCAGCTTCAAACTCTCGAGCTAAACTCTTACCCATAATCCCCCTCTCCCTGTTACCTCCGATTTAGTTTGCCACGTTGCCATTTAGTCGTGTCAAGCTTCATCTCTTGAGCTAAGTATAGTTATTTGTTGTCAAATAGTCATTTATATTACTTTTTTCTGTCAGAAAAGTTTCTATTTCATTGTCTCTTACCCTATCGCATCTAGCGACCATATTTATTGAGTTTTTCTTCTCTTTTCTCTACTTTTTTACCACAAGGTGTTTCACCCTTACCATTGTTGGTAATCTTCCCTTTTTTTCATACCTTCGGGTATTCTTTTGTACCATTGCTGGTACCCTTTTCTACTGTCTACCTTTTCTATCATGGCAGATAAGAAAGGTAGTCCAGGGTTTAAATGGTGTTCTGATTGTGGACACAAATTACCTACATCTGATGCACACTCGTTGTGCATTTATTGTTTGGGGGAGTCCCACTTATCTGTTGACCCGCCCTGTACTATCTGTGAAAATTTTTTTAATAGAACTTTGTTAGAAAGGAAAAACAAGTTGTTGTTGAAGGGACTTCTTAAATCTCCCTTTTCAGAGGCTATTTCTGGGTCAGAGGCCTCAAACCCTCTTAGAGCCCATAAGAAAATTTTGGATGTTCCTACCAAGGCTAAATCTTTGCCTTCATCCCCGGCTGGGGACTCCCGCCAACCAAAATCTAAAAAGGCTAAAGTTTTGGCTCCGAAGCTCACACAGTCAGCCCCAGTGCTTTCGGTGCCTAGACCTTCGGCACCGAGGCCTTCGGCTCCATTAGTGATCTCGGCTCCGTCTTCTCCTGCAGCCTTCACTATATCGGCACCTAGGGGCTCCTCGGTTCAGACTATTAATACTGTATCAGCACCGACCGCTCAGTCAGTGCAGACCTTGACCATGTCGGCTCTGACATCTTACTCGGAACCGACGCCTTTATTGTTGACTCCAGTTTTGTCAGTTCCAGCTTTGGTACTGACAACCACTTCGGCACTGATCCCTGTGCTGGTGCAGACTGTGATCTTGGCACCGATGACTTCTTCGGTGCAGACACCCATAGTCCAGTCTCTCTCTGCACCATTGTTCTCGGTGCAGACCGGTGAGATGGGCACAGAGTTTGCCTCTTCTGTGGACAGGCCTGTTTCTCCCTCAGTCTCCGTGAGGTCCACTAGAAGCCTTTCCGAACATGATGTGTTGCGTTTTGTGGATCAGGTTCTCTTGGTCAGAACTATCTTCCTTGGGAGGTGATCACCCATCTCCAAAGACCCCTTCTTATTCTCCTCCTTCATTGCCTTTGAAGTCCATGGATATAGCACAGACTTCCCCTTCTGTGGTTCCCTTTATGGATCTCACTAAGGAACCGCAGTTGCCTTCATGGCAGGAAAGTTTTGCTATGACCCAGGATGTCAGTTTTGACATGCATAATTTGCTGCTCCACAGCCATCTGGGGACTCTGGGTCGGCAGGCTGAGCCACTTAGGGGAGGGGTGACCCCTGTCCTGGACATTCACTCCTCTTCATGTGGACCAGCCTTCCAACTGATGGAGAAGGCTTTCGCTGCTGCTGGCAATACTGGACTGTCTATCCCTCCTCCCTCCTCTGGTACACTGGTTTCACAAGTCGCACCGAGCGGACACTGGGTGCAAGGGCCTCAGGACATATTCCCACAGGAAACCCCTTTTCCGCTGTCTTCCCCAGCTTCTCCAGCTGAGGAAGTCCACCGGAAAGGTTTGTGTAAGAGGAAGCACATGGACTCCACAGAGGAGTCCCTCACTGAGGACACATATTTTGATGAGGGGGAAGGATCCCCTCGGTCACCCTCTGAAGTATCCTTTGGTAATATCCTCGAAATCCTGAAACAAAGAGGTGACTGGCAGTCCTCTAATCCGACCTCTGAGGAATCTGTGTTCCTGCAGGCCTTTTGCACCTGGCCCCCTACCTCCTGGGTTACTCCACCTGCCGATGAACTTATCCGGCTTATCGTGCAGCATGCTTGGAAGGCTCCTGACACCATCGAAGCTATTCCCTGGAGGCCAGATAAGATTTTGTCCCCTCCTGCTACTGATCCCCATTGGTCAAAATGTCTTCCTATGGATGCTTTGGTGGTGGCAGCTGCAATAAAAAAGGATCTGGCAGAAGAATTAAGCCAGACTGTCCATCCGCCTAACAAAGAGTCCCAGGCCCTGGACAGGATAGGGAAGCACACCTTTGCATCAGCGACCTTTACTATCAGGTCCCTGAATTATATGGCACACTTTACCAGGCTTCAAAGGGATCTGATTTCTGAGCTCTCTGAAACCTTGGTTGGTGCCATGTCTGATGAGGTCCGTGACAAAGTGGCCTCTCAGCTGGCCACCATTGAGTCAATACCTAACTCCTCTATGTGACTGATATCTCACGCATCAGAAGGAGCAGCAGGTTCAGCTGCGGTCTTGAGACGACACTCCTAGATGCGTCTGTGCAATTTTGTGGAACCCTTTAAGGCTTCCTTTCTTAACACTCCCATTGATGCCTCTTCGTTATTTGGACACAAAGTTAAAAGCACACTGGCCAGATGTGAACAAGATGGTAAGACCCTTTCTGCCATAGGTGTCCGTTATTCTTCCCCTCAACGTGCTTTCTCCCAAAACCAAAAGAGTGGGAAGATATGGTTCAAGAAATCTCAGGGTCATTTCTGTGACACACAGGCCGAGTTCTCCCCTAGAGGCAGAGGGGGTAACTCACAGGGAAGACGCTCCTTTTGGGGCAGAGGGGGTCCACATAACCAGGGTTCCAGGGACTCTTTCCCTGGCCAACCCTACCAGCGCTCCTGAAGAGCGGCCCAACTCCTTTCCTCTGGAAGTGATTGGGGTCATTTCTCCTTGTCCCCTTCTGCCTGGCTAACCATCACCACCGATTCTTGGGTGCAAAGGATTATAACCAGAGGTTATCATATCCCCTGCGATATTTCTCCTGTCCCTTCAAAAAACCTTCCCAACATTCCACCCAGTCAAAGGGAAGAAGCAGCACTAGAGATAGAAAAGCTGCTAAGAAAGAGAGTCATCCAAATAGTCCCTCCAGACCAGATAGGATCCGGATTCTACTCAAGACTATTTTTGGTGCCAAAGAAAACTGGGGACTGGAGACCAATTTTGGATCTTAGTGTATTGAACAAGTTTGTGAAAGTGCAAAAATTCCGGATGGTCACAATACAGTCTATCCTCCCACTTTTGGAAAAAGATGATTGGATGTGCTTGATAGATCTTCAAGATGCGTACTACCACATAAAAGTGGACAGGCCATAAAGAAGAGTTCTGCACTTCCATCCGGGAGCCAGTCACTGCCAGTTCAGCGTACTGCCCTTCGGACTCTCTACAGCCCCCAGAGTGTTCACAAAGTGCATGGCAGTCATCACAGCTCACTTGCGACTTCAAGGATTCCAGGTGTTTCCATGCCTAGACGACTGGCTCATTTCCACCCCCACCAGAAATCTACTGGAAGAAGCCCTGGCATACTCTCTCCTCGCTGCACAAAGGCTAGGCATAACCATAAACTGGCAAAAATCCAATCTCACCCCATCTCAGTCAACAGAATTCATAGGGGTTATCTTGCACACAAAGAACTGCAGACCTGCCATTCCAAAGCACAGAATTTTAAGGATAAAGCAACAACTGATTGCAATCCTTTCAAGGGAGAAATCCACGGCTCACTTGGTTATACAGCTGTTGGGGTCCATGGTAGCCTCCATCACTATTGTCCCCCTGGCCAGGTTTCACATGAGGCTTCTACAATGGCTACTGCTCACCCAATGGTACCCCTTTCAGCATCCTCTTTCAGCCATGATTTGAGTAACCCATAGGTGCAAACAGGATTTAAATTGGTGGATGACACACAATATGTCACAATGGTCTCACCCCTTCTCCCCCCAGCAACCCAAGGCCACAGTGACTATGGACGCCTTCCTGATGGGGTGGGGGGGCTATGTCAGGGACAGACAGTCCAAGGCACTTGATCCAAACTGGAGGCCCATCTGCATATAAATGTTCTAGAGTTGAGGGCGGTGCTTCTGGCATTGCAAGCATTCCATCCCCTGCTGCCGTCTTGGATGATTGCGATTCAATCAGACAACATGGCGGTGGTCTTGTACATCAACAAGCAAGGTGGAACCAAATCTTACCCCCTTTGTCGAGAGGCCATGAGGATATGGCAATGGGTGATGGCTACCAACCGTTTTCTTCTAGCAATGCACATTCCCGGGAGTTCCAACGTGACAGCAGACAGACTCAGTAGGTGCATTCTTCAACCTCACGAGTGGTCCCTGAATCCCTTGATAGCGGCTGAGATCTTCCACCGCTGGGGCTGTCCTTGCTGCGACCTCTTTGCATCCCCGACCAGCTACAAATACAGCCACTACTTCGCCCTGATTCCCCCTCCAGGACAGTCACCCAGGGATGCTCTAGTCCACAATTGGCCCTCGGGTCTTCTTTACGCATTCCCACCCTTCCCCCTCATTCCCCAGTTTCTGAAGAAAACCCGTTGGTTGAAGAGCAAGGTGATCCTCATAGCACCATATTGGTCTTAACAGATTTGGTTCCCCTTCCTTTGGCCTCACCTGCTAGATCGACCATGGATTTTCCATTCAACCCCGGAGTTGATCTCACATCCACAGAACTTAATTCATCCCAACTTGAACAGCCTGAAGCTTACAGCTTGGCTACTCCAGTTCCCTTGATTGCCAGGCAGAATGATCTTTTCTTATCAGTACGTGACATTCTCATCCATCTTATAAGTCTTCCACTACTTATCTGAGCAAGTGGAAAAGATTTACCTGTTGGCTGAAAGATAAACAAGTAGATCCCTTCTCAACACCAGCGTTGATAATACTAGACTATCTGGCCGACCTTTTCTAATCGGGTCTGTCGGCCTCTACCATTAGAGTTCATTTGGCTGCAATTTCTAATTTCCATGAGGGTGTCCAAGATTCCTCTCTTATGTCCCACAAATTGTGCAAGACCTTCATAAAAGGTTTGAATCATCTGAAGCCACCTTTTAGAAAACCTATTCAACCATGGGATTTATCATTTGTTCTACAAGCTCTGACAATGCCACGCTTTGAATCAGCTTCTTCTTGCGACCTCAAGCATTTGTCAGGGAAAACCTTGTTTTTGGTCGCCATTACTTCTGCCAGACGTATTTCTGAGCTTCAAGCTTTATGTATCAAGAGTCCATACTTGACTTTTCATAGAGCTAGAGTGTCTCTGAGAACTAATCCATCATTTCTGCCAAAAGTGATCTCTGAAATGTCCATTAATCAAACCATTGAATTGCCAGTTTTCTTTCCCAATCATTCAAACAGAGGAGAGTATTGCCTACATACCCTAGATATCCACAGGCAAATCCCTTTTTACTTAAATAGGACTAGGTCCTTTCGTAAATCTGACCAGTTATTTTTGGCCTTTTCTGGACCGAGATTAGGATCTGCTGTTGCTAAGGTCACATTAGCTAGATGGTTGAAGGACTGTGTGACCTTCATTTATACACAACGTAATATCTCGTTGCCTACTACCATGAAAGCTCATTCAACAAGGTCAGTGGCAACTTCTGCTGCCTTCCATGCCAGATCTTCTTTACATGACATCTGTGCAGCTGCAACTTGGGCTACGCCTCATACCTTCATCAACCATTACAAATTGGATTTGACCTCCAGGGTAAGAGCATCTTTCGGTTCTATGGTGCTCAGGAATGTCCTTCCATGTGAGCCTCCCAGGAATAGAGGTAGCTGGGGACTCTGTCCCACACGTAAGGAATGAACGAGGATTAACAATATCAGATAAAGAAGTTATGTCTTACCATAACATTCCATCTGTATTGTTGATCCTCGTTCAGTCATTACGACCCTCCCTCCTTCCCCCTCCTGTGGCTTCTAGTGGATCTCACCATCTGGTTCTCTTAGGTTATTTGACCAGAGGTAGCCTCTACCGTCTTTTGACTTGCAAACTCAATCTGAGGTAACAGGGAGAGAGGGATTATGGGTAAGAGTTTAGCTCGAGAGTTTGAAGCTGATGTGAGCTTGGAAAATGGCCGGCTCGGTTCCGAGGTCAGAACCAATACCCATGCATAATGACTGAACGAGGATCAACAATACAGATGGAACACTATGGTAAGACATAACTTCTTTTTCTTCTGGCTTCCCATAAACCATCCACCAGGAAACTTTATCTCAGCAAGTGGAAAAGATTCATCATTTGGTCTCGAGAGAAGGGAATAGACCCCCCCCCCCTTTCAGCTTTGCTTACTTCTGTACTGGGCTCTTTATTGAATCTCCTCCATTTGGAGCAGCAGCTTCAACTATTCGAGTACATCAGGTGGCTATCTCTAACTTTCACAATGGCTTCCATGACTCGTCCTTAATTTCTCACCATCTCTGTAAAACCTTTTTGAAAGGTGTCACGCATATTACATTGCCCTTCAAAGAGCAAACTGAATTTTGGAATTTGACATTAGTTCTACAATCCTTGACTTGTCCTCCTTTTGAACCTGCTGCCACTTGCAATATAAAATTTTTATCCTGGAAAATGTTATTCTTGGTAGCTATTACCTCAGCAAGGCAAATATCTGAACTGCAGGCCTTGTGCATAAAATGTGCTTACATGGTTTTCCATAAAGACAGAGTATCACTCCGGACTAATCCCACCTTCTTACCCAAAATTATTTTGGATTTAACTATTAATCAAACAATTGATCTGCCAGTCTACTTTCCAGATTTTTCTAACAAAGGAGAATATTCCCTGCATTTACTTGATGTGCATAGACAATTGCGATTCTACTTGGACAAGACTAAATAACTACGAAAATCTGACCAATTATTCGTATCCTTCTCAGGACCAAAATTGGGAAAATCTGTTTCCAAAGTGACTCTATCTAAATGGTTGAGAGATTTAATTTGCTTTACCTATCAGCAAAACAAAATTCTTCTACGAACTAAGGTCAAAGCGCATTCAACCAGATCAGTTGTAACATTTGTTGCCTTCCATGCAAGACATTTGTGCAGTAGCAACATAGGTTACCCTCATACCATGATCAGTCATTACAAATTGGATTTGGTCTCCAGGGGGAGAGCATCCTTTGGTTCAGTGGTGCTCAGGAATATCCTTCCATAGGGCCTCCCAGGAAATAAAGTAGCTATGGCCTCTGTCCTATCAGCAATGAATGAATGAAGATTAACAATATCAGATAAAGAAGTTATGTTCTTACCATAACATTCCATCTGTGTTGTTGATCTTCATTCATTCGTTGCCTCCCAAGCACCATCCCCCTCCAAAAGACTCCTGGAGGTTCAAATTTGGTCCTCCCTTATGATAGATAATTTGCTCAGATAAAGCTTCCACTTTCTCTTTCTTTCTTTCTTATGTTCAAATTCAATCTGAGGTGATAGAGAGAGTGGCACTATGGGTAAGCTTAGCTCAAGAGTTTTTTGGCTGGCACGAGCTTTTTATAACGGCCGACTCTGTTCCGAGGATGGAACTGATACCCATCAGTAATGAATGAATGAGGATCAACAACACAGATGGATTATTATGATAAGAAGATAACTTCTTTTTTTCTAACTTAAAAGCAGAACCTACAGATTGTTTCAGACAAATGGGTTCTGAAAGTCATTCAACAGACAGGGTTACACCTGGCAATGGGAGTCCTTCTCTCATTTTCATAGGATTCTGCCTTGCCCAGCAAACCAAATGTCTCTCTTTCCTCTGGTTCTGGAACAAATGCTATCTCAGGGAGTCATAGGATAGGCAAAGGATTTTAGTAAAGGATTTTTCTGGTACAACAGAAAGAGGAGACTTGGATGCCTGTGCTAGATATTTTCTTTCTCAGTCTTTATGTTAATGTTCCAAAGTTCAAGATGTTATCACTTCTGACCCTGTTATCTCTTGTCCCTTTATCAGCTTTCATGGTAAAGCTTGATGGATTTCCATTGACAAACAGTTCAGATGTTTCTTAAGATTTTCTGTATCTGGCTTACATAATCCCTTCTTTGTCTTACCGTTTGGACTATATTCTGCCCTGAAGATATTTATAAAGTCCCTGCCTCCAATAATTGCTTATTACAGACTTCAAGGCATTAACATCTTTTCATATTTGGACAATCGTCTCTTTATCCATTTGTCAAGAGTCCATGGTAGGTGTTCAGAATCTTCTACTCAGCCTGGCTTTTCAAGTGAATTTACAGAAATTTCCTGTCCTCCATTCTCATAGAATAGTTTTCATGGGATGTCTTGTTTAATTCTGACGAGTAAATAGCCATTCTTCCTCCAAAGTAGAGATGTTTCAAAACTTCTTCCTTAGATTTTTCCAAACAAAGCCAGGTATACGGCAGGGAATTTCTAAGGATTCTAGGATAAGTGGCATTTATGATTCCTATGATTCCCCTTGGCCAGAATTCACATGAGGAAATTTCAATAGAACCTCAACATAGTCTATATTGTGCATACCAATTTAGGGTTTGTAGGAGGGAGGTCCTTTGGTGGATCAATCAGTTCTCTCACAATCCAAGTCTCCCATTCTCCCTTCTGCTCCCTCTTCATTCTGTCATAATACATGCTTTAGAACTGGAGTGGAGAGCTCTGTCCAAAGTAGTAAAATGCAAGGTGTGTGGAACAAACAGGATAGACAAATGCACATAAATGTCAAAAAGATTATAACTGTAATAAATGCTTTGAAAGACCTAAAATCATCTCTGGTCTTCTGGATCTTTGCAGCATTCTATTGATAAAATCATGGTGATGTGATACATAAACAAACAGGATACCAGGCTTGCTGTGATAATCTGTGAAGGAGCAACTCAGCTCAGTTTTCAATTCTTCTGGCTTCATAACTTCCGTCAGAGTAAAATATTGTAGCAAACAACCTAAGCTGGATGAGGATAGACCTTCATGAATGGAAACTATACCTGGGGCGGTCTTCCAGGAACTGCTGTAACTGGAGAACACAAGTAGATCTGTTTACCTCCTGCCGGAACAGACATTGACATTCTATTCCAGGATTCCTTGCAAATAGGCCTGGAAGACAGATACTTTCTCATTCCCAAAGACAGGGGTGTTCTTTTAAACATTTTTGTCCTTTTCTTTGATATCCAGGGTTCTTCTAAAGATTCAGAAGGACTCCCCAGATATAATGGTGGTGACTCCCTTTTTGCTCGGCAACAGTATTTCTTCCTTCTTTTGAAACTGGACAAAGGCAATTACCATAAACTTCCACACAGACTGGATTTACTTACAAAAGACGGATTATTTGATATGCCCCAGCCTGAAATCTCTACAGATGACCTCCTGTATGATAGAATTTTGATTCCTTTTAGGCACCCTTTTTCTGATGATGTGCAGCAGGTACTAAAGGAGGCTTAAAACTTGGTACTAGAAAATCATATATGTCTAAGTGGAAGATATTTACTAGTTAGTCCCACCCTAAGGACCAGGACCCTTTTAAGGCCTGGTTGCTTATGGTTCTTTATTATTTGTGTGAGTTATTGTCCTCTGGCCTTTCTTAATCTTACAACAAGATTAATCTGTCAACTGTTTATGTTGCCTGCTCTTGGATCCCCCTTTCTTACCCATGCCAAACATTTTTTAAAAGGGGTTTTGACATACCTTCCACCAAGAAAACAGGTGGCTCCTCCTTAACATCTGAGTTTTGTGCCTGAGAAGTTTACTTTTTTTCCATTTGAACCAGCTCATCAGGCTGAGTTTAGATTCTTAACTTGAAAGACAGTTTTATTTATTTCTCTGACTTCTGCTTGAAGAGTATCTGAATTAGAAGTTCTTATGGTGAGTCAGCTCCACCTCATTTCCACAAAGACAGGTTTTCTTTGAGAACTAATCCTTCTTTTATGCCTAAAGTGATCTCAGAGTTTACCTTAAGTCTGAATATAAATCTCCCTGTATTTTTCCAGAGATCAAAGACAAAGGAGAAATAATTTTTCATACTTTAGATGCCCATAGGCAACTCATATACTACCTAGATAATACTCAGTCCTTCTGGAAAGCTGATCAGCTGTTTGTCTTCTCTGAAGGAAAGAGAAAAAGACAGTCAGTATCAAAGCAGACAATTTCAAGATAATTGTCTCATCCTATTTCTTTTTGCTTCTTACCATAACAAGCCACATCCAGACAGGATTTCTGAAAAGAGATGTATTCCAGGGGTAACAAAATGATCCCCCTGTACATACGTTTACAAAGTTCTACTAATTGGAATATTTTTCAAGGTCCAGAACAGGGTTTGTCAGGGATTCCTGGATTCTTAATTTTTAATCCTCCCTTACTTGTATCTAAACTATGGTAATCTAGGAAAATAGTTTTGGCTACTGCAACAGTGATCTAATGTTGAGTATAGTATAGCTGTGTAATTAAACTTATTATAAGAGTAGATCTTCTAAAAAGTTAATATTACAGTAGCTGTTCCCTCCCTCCAGCCTACATTCTGTAGTCACTGCATTTATTACCAGGGAGGGGTTTTATAGATAGATAGATGCCGGTTAGGGATTTTATAGATTGATAGAAAAATAGATAGATAGATTGACAGAAATATAGATTAACAGAGAAATGGAGAGATGTGAATATACCATTGTTTTACATTTCTTAGCATTTTTCCTTTCAGGGCTATTGTCTCCTTTAATGGGGGGCAAGAAAGCTCTGAAGCCTTTGGCACTCTAACTGCCTTTTATATAGAGCTCTGCTTGAGCCCTTGACAGGAGTGAGATGAAGGTGCCTTCAGACTTTGAAAGCCTGGCCAGATTGATCATCTCCTTGGTAGATTTAACTCAAATAGCTTAGACTTGCAACAGTTATCAATTAGTACATCTACTGTTTTGATAAATGTACATACTCAGCTGTATTGTATCAACCTGGGAAGAAATGCTTCTAGTGTGTTTGATATATTGTTTAGTATAACTTTTACTAAAATTTTTTATAGTCTATAATTTTTTAGTGTTCTGTTGAACAATGCTGCCTCTGTATTGTGCTTTTATCATGTCCTTGTATAATTTTATTTTGTCACTGTTTGTGCTTGGAGCTTTTCTCCCTGGGCCTGTACTGAAAATGGACATATATCCAGCTAGACTAGCCCGGTCAACAAATGTAAAAATAAAAAATAAATAAAAAATAAAATGGTAGACAGTCAAAACTGCTTTGCCAGGGATTGGCTTACACCTTTCACCAGCTTTCTAATATTGGATAAATCCCTGTCACCCTCAATAGTGCTTGTTTAGGCAGTGCCAGTCTTCTAAAGCTTTCAACATAACTAAATGGAATCTGGATAACATTAAGGTATCGTTTCTCAGTGATAGGAGCCTTAACAAGAAACCCCACTTCCTACAAGCACTCCTTGGAAAGATGATAGACAGTCCAAACTGTCAGTCTTAAGTTTCCACAATAGCAAACAGAATCCAGTTAACATAAAGGTATTACTAAAAAAAAAATAATAATAAATAAATAAAGACACATAAATGTATTGCTGTTCAGTGCTAGGAGCATTAACAAAAATCTCGACTCCCTACAATCACTCATTAACCTGGAAAAAAATCAATATATGCCTAACCACAGCGTCCTGATTCAAGACCAGTGAGAGTGTTCCATCAATGCAGGGTTCCAGTGCCTACTACATGTTCACGCTCACCCCTTTAGATGAAGACACTAAAGGCAGCTGTGTCTCCATATTCTTAAAAAAAAAACATTTCACCTCTAGAATCTTTAGACAAAATGATAACATAGAACTCCTCCATGTCTATGTTAGTATTAACCAATCCGTTATGTCATAGCTAATTATAGGATCCTCTGTGACCCCCTTAGGCCATATCTCCTACCTAACCAGTATGGAGTTGCTATTCTTTAAGACAAGCATCATTCTCCTAGAAGACTTCAGCTACCTCTTTATTAAATGAGATGCTTACACATCCACAAACATGTATGCCCAGAAATTTCTGGAGTTCATCAGTACAAACTCTAGATCTGGAGTAGGGACTTCATTTGTCAGCAACCTGTGGGTCTTGGATCCGATATCGGATCTGAGCTGGCAACTATTTATACAGCTATGGATCCGAGCTCCTAGCTCCTCCCCTCACCCATAATCCCCTGCCAACCCCAACTGACCTCAGATCTAGTTTGCCGCTCTTAGAAGAGACAGCTGGATTGCAGAGCTCCTGGCGACTGTCAGATAAGTTTTCAAAAAAAACTTGTTAAATCAGAAAATCTTTCTTAAGTCGTGTGTGTGTTTAGGATCCCTTTTGGTTAATTTTATTCTCTTTTTTAGTGTATTTCCTCCCCTCGCTGGTCGTAGTGTGTGTGTGTTTTTTGTGTTTTGGGGCCTGGTGTGCTTGTGTAGTTTTTTCTTTCTTGAGAAATGTCGGAGGCCCCAAAGCCCATTGTTTCTAAGTGCACCGAGTGTGGCCATAATCTTTCACCAGCGGATGGCCACACTCGGTGTGTTCGGTGCCTTGGGGTTGAACACCTCTCCTCGGGATGCACGATTTGTGCAGGGTTCAACCCCAGGGCACTGAAAGAGCAGAGGTCAAAGCTGGTCCTGGTGGGACTTTTGCCCCCGGAGTCAGCTTCGGCCTCCGCTACTCCCATGGCACCTCACCAGCCTGTGGTGGTGGCCACTCCTGCCCCCCTTCCTCCGGCCAGGATTCAAACTCCCACTAAAGCGCCAGAGGATAGAGAGGCCAGGAGGGAGAAATGGAGGGAGAAGCACCACAAGCGGCGGGCCAAAGCCTCCGCTTCACCCCCCCCCAGCTAAGCGGGCTTCCCCCAAAACGGCTTCCAGGTCTCCTCCTCCTCGGCTCCGATCACCTTGCTTCTCCCCAGGACCGGAGGAGGAGAAGACCCGATCTCCATCGAGGTCATCGAGACGGCACTCCAGGCCTGCCTCGGTGGCCTCTTCGAGATCCACCTACAGCCTGTCTGATGCAGACTTGTACCAGATGATGAGAAGGTTCATCCAGGCCCAGCTGCAGATGGGAGTGCTCCTGCCTCCCCCCCTTTCGGGGGGGAGCTCAACACCTTTTTTTGCTCTGATAGCTCCTTCTCCAACCCGCTTCCCGGGTTTGGAGCGCTTGGAGCCGGGCAGCGTTGGAGCCGGGGGTGGGTCTGCACCGACAGTACTGGGTACTTCAGATCCGACCCTGCCCTCAAGTCTGTCGGTTCCATCGTCGGATCCGACCTCTCGGAGCTGTGGCCTGAGCTTCGGATCCGAGGGATTCAGTGTGCCTTCGGCTCCGTCCAGGTCAGAGCACACTGGTCCCTCGGATCTGACGGTCTTGGTGCCGGTTCCGATCCCTTCATCGGATCCGAGTGGGAGTCGGCTCTCGGAGCCCAGGGAGAGCAGCTCCCCCTCGGCCTTCGATGTAGTGGAGAGGGGTTTGTCGAGAGCATCCAGACCCCCGGCCCTTGTCTCGGCTTCGCCCTGCACTCCCTCTCTGCTGGGTCAGGCTTCCATCACCCGACCACAGGGACAGCCTGCTTCAATGTCCCAGGTTGTTCTTTGGAACAGGACATTGCTGGCGAGACCTCCTCGGACAGCCCCCCCGAGGAAGTGCCTCGCAAGCATAAGTGTAAGACGAGGCACGTGGACTCCCCCGAGTCCTTAACAGAGGACACGGACTTGGATGAAGGGGAAGGCTCCCCAAGATCACCCCCTGAGGATGTCTTCTTTGGAGACATCATGGAAATGCTTAGGCTCGGGGGGGGGTCTGCCCCCAAGGCTTCCTCCGACGAGTCCATGTTCCTGGAGGTATTCGAAGCAGGTCCGTCTACCTCTTGGGTGTCCCCTCCGGCCGACCCCCTGGTGGACCTTGTGACCACCAGGGCGTGGAAGGAGCCGGACACTGTGGAGCCTATTCCCAAGTGCCCAGATAGGATTTTGAGCCTCCCTGCAGACCGGCCCCACTGGAGCAAGGATCCCCCAGTAGATGCCATGTTGATGGCGGCAGCCACTAAGAGGGAACTAGCTCAGGAGAGCCCCTCGGTCCATCCTCTGAGCAAGGAGTCTCGCTTGATAGATCGCCTTGAGAAGCAGGTATTCAGTTCAGCGACCTTCTCGGTAAGGTTTCTGAACTACATGGCACATGTCATCAGGATGCAGCACGATCTTATTAAAGAATACGCTGCTCCCCCCCCCCCCCCGGAGTCCATGTCGGCGGAGGACAAGCAATTGTACTCCACTCGTATGGCCACTCTGAGCTCTGTTTCTAATACCTCTATGCGGCTTTTGCCTCACGCAACTGAGGGAGCCACTAGAGCTAGCGGAGCGGGCCTAGTTATGACACGCCAGGCCTGGCTCTGACATTATGACTTTGCTGAGCCCTTTAAGGCATCCGTTGCGAATGCCCCCTTTGATAGTTCTGCTTTGGCAAAACCGTTCGCGAGACACTTGTCCAGAGCGAGAAGGACGGGAAGATGTCTGCCGTCGGAGTCCGCTTCTCTGCTCCCCAGAGGTCCTTTTCCAAGAACCAAAAGGGACAGAAGAAGATGTGGTTCCAGAAATCGCAACATTCCCAACCTGCTCCGGACAACCAGTCCTTCCATGGCAGAGGAGGACAGGGAGGATGCCGCCCTAGAGGCAGAGGGGCACTGAGAAATTTTGGGTCCAGAGAATCCTTCTCTGATCGGCCCACGCAACAGCCCTGAAGGGTTGCCCAACTGCTCTACTCTGGAGGCAGTCGGGGGCGCTTCTCGAGGCATCTGGCGGCATGGGAGTCCATTACGTCAGACAGCTGGGTGCTTTGGATTATATCCAGAGGTTACAAAATCCCTATGCTTCATGTTCCCAGACTCAAGAACCTCCCCGATGTACCACCCGATCAGAGGGAGGTTGCAGCCGCGGAAATCCAGCAGCTGCTAGAAAAAAGGGCCATCCAACCCGTCCCCCCAGACCAGCTCGAATTAGGGTTTTACTCCAGGTTCTTTCTGGTGCCAAAAAAGACGGGGGACCTGAGACCAATTCTAGACCTCTCCCGCTTGAACCTGTCGGTAACCAAGGAGAAATTCCAAATGGTCAATCTTCAATCCATTCTCCCCCTGTTGCGGGTGAACGACTGGATGTGCTTGATAGACCTCAAGGATGTGTACTACCACATCTTAATGGACAGACGATCCAGGAGGTTTCTCCGCTTCTGGCTGGGAGCCAGCCACTGTCAGTTCAGGGTCCTTCCCTTTGGCCTCACCACAGCCCCCAGGGTGTTCACCAAAGTTTTAGCAGTGATAGCGGCTCACCTGAGACTTCAGGGAATGCAGGTCTTCCCGTACCTGGACGACTGGCTCCTGACCGCCCCAACAAGGCATCTACTCTGCTCAGCCAGAGATTTTTTTCTTCGCCTAGCCCCCCAGTTAGGCATCACGATCAATATGGACAAGTCCTCCCTTGCTCTGACACAAGTGATAGACTTCATAGGGGCCAGGTTAGATACGAGAAGTCTACGAGCCTACCTCACTTTGGAACGACTACAGAACCTCAGTCTACATGTGCAGGCTATCCTCCAATCAGAAGCTCCACCCGCAGAATTGGTCCTGAGGGCACTGGGCTCTATGGCAGCGGCAATTACACTCCTTCCGTGCGCTCGCCTAAACATGAGGGTATTACAGTGGACCCTTCAAGTACAATGGTCCTTCCAGCTTCTCCCTCTCAATCACCCTGTCTCTATCAGCAAGGCTTGCAGGAGGGCCCTGTTATGGTGGCTGCATTCCCCAGACCTCCAATACAGGTCGTCCCTTCTGCGCTCCACCTCCCCTCGTCATGGTGACCACGGACGCTTCTCGCCTCAGGCGGGGGGGCATTGCTCAGGCAGAACAGTCCAAGGCACATGGAACGACTCAGAGACCTCCCTGCATATCAATGTTCTGGAGATGAGGGCAGTGCTGTTGGCATTGTAAGCACTTCACAACCTTCTTCCCATCAGAACTATTGCGATACAGATGGACAACATGTCAGTTGTCTGGTATATCAACAAACAGGGGGGGAACCAGGTCTTATCCTCTCTGCCGAGAGGCCATGAGAGTGTGGGAATGGGCGATCTCCACCAACCGCTTTCTGATCGCAACGCACATTCCAGGATGGCCCAACATTTTGGCGGACAAACTCAGCCGCACTATTCCTTCCCCTTACGAGTGGTCTCTCAACTCCCGAGTAGCAAAGCAGATTTTTGCAAAATGGGGGCAACCCTGCTGCGATCTTTTTGCCTCTCCCTCAAATACGAAATGCGATGTCTTTGCCCTGATTCCCCCACCAGGGGAAGCCCCGAGAGATGCTCTAGCGCATGCTTGGCCACCCGGTCTACTTTATGCCTATCCTCCTCTACCCCTGATGCTAAAGATGTTACAGAAAGCCTCTTGGTTGGGGAGCAAGATGATCCTCATTGCCCTATTCTGGCCTCGACAAACTTGGTTCCCTTACCTGTGGTCTCACTTGGTGAATCCTCCCTGGATTCTGGATCCCAGCCCGGATCTGATCTCTCATCCATCAGGCTTACCGTCCCCGAATCTGGACAACCTGAATCTGACAGCTTGGCTGCTCCAGTTCCACTCTTAATTAGGACTCCCGGTATCTCTCACCAGTCAAAGCCATCTTGGTGGCAGCGCATAAACCTTCCACCAGGAAGATTTACCGCAGTAAATGGAAGAGCTTCTCCGTCTGGGCAGAACATCATAATTTGGACCCCTTCACTGCTCCGCTAACGTCCGTTTTGGACTTCCTTACCAGGCTTTTTTAGCAAGGGGCTAGCTGTTCGACAGTCAAGGTACAATTGGCAGCCATCTCCCATTATCATTTAGGACACAAGACAGGTCCTTTGATGTCAGCTAAACTATGTAAAACCTTCCTCAAGGGTACTTTTCTGCTCAGGCCCCCTATCAAAGAAGCCATACCCCCTTGGGACCTATCACTAGTTCTTCAGGCCTTGACTGCTTCCCCCTTTGAACCAGCTGCCTCTGCTGATCTTAAATACCTGTCTTGGAAAACAGCATTCCTGGTAGCCATCACCTCTGCGAAAAGAGTTTCGGAACTTCAAGCTCTTTCCGTAAAACCCCCTTACTTGGTTTTTCATCAGGATAGAGTGTACCTCAGGACCAATCCATCCTTTCTACCTAAGGTGGCCTCAGAAACCAATATCAATCAGTCCATCAATCTTCATGTTTTTTTCCCTAAATATCAAAATAAAGGAGAATACAAGCTGCACTCATTAGATGTGCACAGGCAGCTGCGTTTCTATATTCATAGGACTGCTGGTCACAGACAATCTGATCAGCTGTTCATTTCCTTTGCCAAATTCATTTTAGGTAAAGCCGTTTCGAAGGTACCTTATCACACTGGATTTCCCAATGTATCCTTCTAGCTTATGAGGCTTCTGGGAGGCCCGCACCTCAAAGGGTCCGTGCTCACTCCACTCACTCCATATCTACTTCTACTGCATTCAGATCTAGAGTCCCCTTGGATGATATTTGCTCGGCAGCCACTTGGGCCTCATCTCATACCTTTATTAACCACTACAAACTGGACGTCACTTCCAGAGGGAGAGCATCCTTTGGCTCCGCAGTGCTCCGGAACATCCTTCCATGATGGCCGCCCAAGATTCAGGTAGCTGGGGACTCTGTCCCACAGGTTGCTGACAAATGAAGTCCCTACTCCAGATTAAGAAGTTATGTACTCACCATAACGTTCCATCTGAGTAGGTGACTTCATTTGTCTGCAACCATCCCCCCTGGCCTTCAGAAGAGTTAGATGATGGTATTATTCCTGCCTTTTCCTGTTGGGATACCTTTTCAGGTATATAGGAGGGCAAACTTGATCTGAGGTCAATTGGGGTTGGCAGGGGATTATGGGTGAGGGGAGGAGCTAGGAGCTCGGATCCATAGCTGTATAAATAGTTGCCGGCTCGGATCCGATATCGGATCCAAGACCCACAGGTTGCAGACAAATGAAGTCACCTACTCAGATGGAACGTTATGGTGAGTACATAACTTCTTATTAGTCCACACCCCAACTAGGGACAGGATCTATATAATCCTGGACTTGGTCCTTATCAATATGGGACAGCTTTGCTCCCTACCAACTGTAAATTCCTCACTAGTCAAATCAGATCACAGACCTGTTTCATTCACCTTAAGATTGAATCAGGAAGCGTCTTCCAATACCTCGGTATTCAGACATTATGCCAAGGCTAATCTACTAAATTTGAGTGATGACCTGGCTAAATTCAAATGCCCATTCCATGATGGTCCCACTGCTTATGCAAGTCCTTTACCGCCAAAATCTATGCACTTATAAACAGCTTCATAGATGCATCTGTCCCACTCAGAAATAAATATGCCAAATTAAAAAAAAAATAGAACCCTTACATAAACAAGCTTTTATAAAACAGACTTTATAATAAAAGAAAAAACTCACTGCATGCAAAACTAAATTTAACCATTAAGATCCCAGTGATGCCCTGGTAAACGTAAGGAACTTTGGACCCTGATCAAAACAATTAAAACCAGATACAAGGTAAAATAGACACCCAGGTGAGGCACAACCACAAAGCCTTCTTTAACTTTGTCAGAAATTTCAGAAACAATGCCCAGCACTGTACAGAGCTAATAGTAAAGAATATCACATACGCAAATACATAGGAAATAGCCAAACCTCCAGCAGACACATTTAGTTCAAATTTCAGCCTCCTCTTCCCTCATCTGTTCCCACATCACATACCTATATCTTCACTCCCCTTTTTAAATCACCCAAGAACAAGTCTTTAAGGTATTATTCAAGGCCAAGAACACTACCTCTCCAGAGCCAGATAACATACCTGGCTGCCTCCTGGTCACTCTGAAACATGACTTGCCAGATAACCTACAGAGGCTTTTCAGTATTAACCTCCAAATTGGCTTCATACCAGGTAAATGGAGGACAGCAACAGTCATCCCCTTGCACAGAGGTGAAGCATGAACAGACCCAGGTAATTATAGACCCATAAGCCTGATGAGCCTCATCTGTAAGGCTATGGAAAAGATCATTATCAAATTATTAAATAAGGACATTGGTAACCTACAATGTCTTGGCCCAAGACAGTTTAGACTCATCAAGGGCAGATCCTGCCTGTTTAACCCTGTCAACATCTTTGAGAAGGTTACTGAAGCAACAGATGAGGGCAAATTAGTAGACACTGCATATCTAGACCTTGCAAAGGTATTCAGCACAATCCCATAATCAATTATCATAGATAAATTCTTCCAGTTAAATGTAAATCCCTGTATAACTCACTGGATAGGAAACTGGCTTACAAACACATCCTAGAAAATTAGAGTGGGCAAGTCTACCTCCACCAAAAGACCTGTAATTGGTGGTACACTCTGTGGTCCAGTCCTTGGGGTCACTGCTCTTTGGCATTTACTTCTTGAAGACCAAAGTAAATGTTAAGGGTTTATAGCTGACCAAGTTTGCAGATGACTGTGAGATTTCTGCCATCCTAAACTCTCCAGATGACACCAGTATCCTCCAAGAGGATCTTTCCCAAAATAGCCGGCGTCAAAAACATTGATTAAAACTAAATGTCAAGAAATGTATAATTGTATCCTTTGGCAAGCATGACACCCCTTGTAACTATTAAACTGACAACTCACCTGGAAAATGGATCTTATAGTTAGGGATCTGGGAATCTATTTTGACAGTGAACTATCCTTTGATCACTATTGTAAGAATTATTGTATGAAAGTTCTTTTTATTGTACACTTATAACTAAAGATCTGATGTTGTCATTTTCATTTATTCCTCAATGCTTGGGCTGAGATTTGACCCTCGGATCTGACTTGGCTGTTTTTTACAACTCGCAGAACACTGAAAGCTCTCAAGCTGGTCTCCTACCCATAATGCTTTAGTCCCCTATCATACCTCAGATCTTGTTTGCCGCCTTCACATGTAGATGTGGTCACAGTTAGCCCTTGAGCTTTGTTGTATTTGGGAGTAGAAAAAGCAGATCTACTATATTTTTTTCTTTTATCTTCATTCTATAATAGCAATTTCTTACTCTTTCTACATGTTTAACTTTTACTACCATTGTTTGTATTTTCTTGCCTTTCTTTCCTGTCTGAGTTACCATCATTGGTAACTTTTCCCCCTTAATCGTTTCCTTATTTAAAAAAAAAAGCTTTCCCTTTCTGTTACAATGTAGCTTTTGGATACACATTAGCAGAATGTCTTAAAACCATCAGGATTTAAAAAATGCAAGGCCTGTGGCCACAAAATACTGTTGTCAGGTGCACATGATTTCTGTGTGTACTGTCTAGGCCTGGCTCATTTGAACATGTCCTGTAATATATATAAGCCTTTAATCCACAGGTCTTGGTGGATAGGAAGAATAAGCTTATTTTTGAAGGGTTTTCTTCCTTCCATGTCTTCTCAGACCTGGGATTCAAACCCCCAGGAAAGTAGACATAAAAGAGACAAAGAAGCATCCTTCAGACCCTTCTGAATCTTCTGCTCTGAGCTCAGCTACTGGTGCAGAACCACCTCATAAAATACCTAAATTATCAGAGAAGGTGAAGCATTTGTATCCTGCAGCTTCTGAAGCCAAATCTGTATCATTGGATCCAAATCACTCAGATCCGAAGAAACTTTCTCAGACCTGATACAATTTATCTTTGTATCTCATCTCCTCCCATCTCCCATTCCCCGTTCCTGTTGTAATGAATATGACTGATTATTTTGAACCTATGTCATTAATGCTGGAAGATGAGAACTTATCAGAGAATAGACCATTGTTTTGTGCAAAAAACTTTGAGACACATAAGGGATAATCTATATGACTTATTGATGTGCAAACTTATAGATGAATCGCTATATCATTTTTTGAATGTCACTCATCCTATCATACCCATTATTAGAGGCTTACCTAAGATTCATAAAGTCTCTCTCAAACCACCCATGAGATCTATTGTTGTGGGTGGAGGCTGGTTAACAGAACCCCTACCTATACATGTAGAGGGGAAATTAAAGCAGATTGTGGCCAGGTTACCTACAGTTTCAAAGGACACAACTCATTGTTTAAAGGACAACTAACTTTTTACATAATTCAGACATTGTTTCATGTTTGATGGTTACCTTAGATGTTAAGAATCTTTTTACATCTATTCCTAATAATTATGGTATTGAAGCCATAAGGGAAATTTTAACTACTGAATGTGTTTTTAATAGCAATACTATTTATTTGATTTGCACGTTTCTAGATTTGATTCTAGAAAATAATGTTTTTACATTTGGCCAACAATTGTATTGGCAGAAATGGTGTGTTGCAATGGGCACCCCATGTGCTAACTCCTATGCTAACCTGGTTATGCATTTCTGGGTGAATAAACATCTTTTTTGTGATGAGTTTTCAGGACATGTAAAGTTTTATAAACATTTTGTGGACAAAGTCTTTTTATTATGATCGGGGGGGGGGGGGATTCATTATGCAGGTTTGTTTCTAACCTGGAGTCCACCAACAATTTTCTAAAATTTACCCTTAAGTACTCGCATTTGGAGATTTATTTCCTGGATGTTTTACTTAAAAGAGAGTCAAATCGTGATATCACCACCTCTTTATATCATAAAGAATGTTGGAGGAATGGGTTGTTAGTTAGTTGCATCTTAGGCGTGTCTTCCCCAATATTGTTAAAAGTCAGATGTTATGTGATCCTATCTCGCCTACATTCTGTACTGATGGGCTCGGAGCCGATCCCTCGGCTCCGACTCGGCATGCTTATGCTATAGAGTGAGGCCTCTTATTGGCTGAGCTATTTTTTATCCCAGGATGCACCACCACTAATCCCCCAGATCTCGTTCGCCGCTTACAAGCTTAGACGTGGTCTCAACTTGGCTGGGCTAAGTACTATTTATTTAGGCTTTTTCCTGTCAGAAATTTGCTTACTTTAAACCCAAAAGCTGTTTTAACAGCTATTGTTGTCATACGAGTGTGTATTGATCAAGTTCTGTTGAGAAATTCGTGTTTTTTTCGTCAGGGAAGGTTTCCCGTTTTAGTTAGAGGGGCCTTCCCCTGTTGCTTTTGCTATTAGTGTTTCTTTCCTGGGTCAAGTACCCGTTTAAGTTAGAGGGTCTTGACTCTCTCTTTCTCTGTGTTTGTTCAACTGTATTGTGTGTAAAAAAAAAAAAAAAAAACTTTATTCTTTTTGTTTTGGTTCTTAACTATTAAGTTTTGTTGTATTTCTCTTTAGACAGGTACTGTTTTCTAAATTAGTTATGTCCAAAGAGCATAGACCCTCCGGGTTTAAAAAGTACACGAGGTGTGGTTATAAGATGTCCATAATGGACGACCACTCCTCGTGCGTCTATTGCTTAGGCGCCAAGCACCTACAAGAATCATGTAGCGTGTGTCACGCCTTCTCATCAAGGGTCCTCCAGGAGAGGAAAAACAAATTAATCCTTAAGGGGTTAATCAAGCCATCCTTCGAGGAAGCTTTATCTTCGTCATCCTCTCCTTCACAAAAGAAGAAAGCGTCGGCTCCGACCAGTCAGTCAGAACCGACTGCCAAAAAACCTAGGCAGACTTCTCCATCGGCTCCACGGACTTCGGAGCCGAGGGCGGAACGGTCTGCCTCGATGCCTCCAGCCTCGACCCCTCTGGTTTCGGAGCCGAGGACTGGGGCATCGAGAGGCGGGTCACCTTCATCGGCTCCACTGATATTGGAGCCGATGAGGGTTGCCGGCTCAGACTCTTCCCCTTCGGAGCCGAAGTCCTTATCGGCACCGAGGGAAATTGCCTTGACATCTCTCTCGGAGCCGATAGTGGTAGAATCCATTCGGAGCCGGTCCCCTAGTCCTTTGGAGCTGATGGAGAAATCGGTTCGGACCCGATCGATATCGTCCAGGTCATCCAAGATGTCTGATTTGGACATTGACAGGGTGCTCCTTAGACTCTTCCAGTCTCCGGTGTTCCAAAAGCTAGTTTCGGCTCCAGCCCATTCGGCTTCGGAGCCGATGGTCCACCTCCCTACTTTGGTTCCTCCTCCAACAGCCTCGGCACCATTGGAGCCGGTGCTGGTGGAACCGGTAGAGGTTTTAGGGTCGGGCCCGACCCTTACTCCAACTCCGGCTCTTGGGTCGGAGTTCAGTACACGGACTTCTTCCGTCGGCCCCGGGGGGGATGCTTCGGGATTGATGTTTTCGGTCCCAAGTCTCCCTCTTGGTGCATCGTCGGCTGGAGTGCCGTCTACTGTCGTGGCCACGGAGGTGGGACCCTCCCAGGATTCTGGTGGTCCCGCCTTCAGGGCTATGAGGAGTGCGTTAGCCAAATCATCTTTGGCTACCTCCACGGTCTCCCCAGCTCCTTCCCTGCATACCAAGACTGGGTCTTTGGCAGTCCCCCTGTCCGTAGACAGTGGAGCCCCGGGGCCTGAGGTTACCCCCACTGGGGTTTCCCCCCCTCCTGGAGGTCCTTCTGAAGCCTCTTCGGAAGAACCCCCCAGGAAAAGATCGTGCAAGAGGAAGCACGTTGACTCCCCAGATGAGTCTCTTACATCAGACACTGATCTCGATGATGCAGAGGGGTCCCCTAAGTCGTCCTCGGATGATGTCTCCTTTGCAGACACCCTGGAAGCCCTTAAACAATGAGGCGGCTGGCAGTCCAAACCCCCTTCTGCTGATGAGTTGGTGTTCCTTAAGGCCTTCGGGGCTCAGCCCTCCGCCTCCTGGGTGTCTCCGCCCTTCGACGAGCTCTTGGATTTGATCTGTCGAAGGGCGTGGGAACACCCAGACTCTGTGGAACCGGTGCCTGCTCGTCTGAATAAGTTCCTCTCGGCACCCCCTGAAAAAGAATTTCTAACCAAAGGTGTGGCTGTAGATGCTTTGGTGGTGGCATCTGCTACCCAGCAAGATGTAGCAGAGGCTTCGACGTCCGTCTGTCCTCCTAATAAGGAGTCTAGGAGCATGGATCGGTATGGAAAGCGCACCCTAAGTTCAGCGGCCTTTACATTAAGGTCCTTGAACTACCTTACGCACTTTACTAGATTTCAGAGGGATCTGATTAAAGAACTATCCGATACCCTCTTGGGTAACCTGCCTGAGGAGCTGGCCCAGACGGTTGGCTCTCAGCTGGCTACATTGTCGTCCATTTCAAACTCGTCCATGAGGCTCATTTCTTATGCGGCCGAAGGGGCGAGTAGAGCAGCGGGTACAGGCATTGCTCTACGGAGACAAGCCTGGCTCCGCCTGTGTCATTTCGCAGAGGCCTTTAAGTCTTCCTTTGCCGACGCCCCCTTTGATGGGTCCTCCCTGTTTGGACCCAAGGTAAAGGACACACTGACCTACTGCGAACAGGAGGGTAAGACTCTGACTGCCATAGGGGCATGATTTTCCACTCCCTTTCGGCCTTATCCCAAGGCTAAAATAGGAGGGAAAATGTGGTTCCATAGATCTCAGAAGCCTTACCCCTCTCAGCAGGAGGATCCCCCTTCCAGAGGCAGGGGAGGGGGAAATTCTTCCGGAAGACACCGTCCCAGAGGCGGCAGAGGCCCTCGCAACACTGGAGACCACGAGTCCTTTCGTGGCTCTTCAGCCTTTCACAGTCCCTGAGGGATTGCCCGACTGTGCAGCTCCGGAGCCAGTCGGGGTCGTTCTCGAAGCACCTAAAAGCCTGGGAAGATATCACTCAGGACCGATGGGTGCTTCGAATTATCGCCGGAGGTTACACCATCCCTTTCTCTCACTCCCCACCTCAGTCCAGGAAAATCCCGGACCCGCCACCCAGTCAACGGGATACTGCAGCCTCAGAAGTTTCAAAACTGCTGCAAAAAGGAGTCATCCAACCGGACCCCGCAGACCAGATCGGATTAGGGACTGACTCAAGATTCTTTTTGGTGCCAAAAAAGACCGGGGACTTGAGGCCCATTTTGGACCTCAGCATTCTAAACCGTTCAGTCAGAAAGTCCAAGTTCCGAATGGTCACCCTACAAACCATTCTCCCATTGCTGGAGAAAGGTGTTTGGATGTGCTCCATAGATCTCAAGGACGCTTATTACCATATCATGGTACATCAAGCATCCAGGAGACATCTGCGCTTCAGCCTAGGAGGCAGTCATTTTCAGTTTCGCGCGCTGCCCTTTGGTCTCACCACAGCCCCCAGGGTGTTCACCAAGTGCTTGGCAGTCGTGACTGCTCACCTGAGAAGTCTAGGATTCCAGGTGTTTCCGTATCTAGACGACTGGCTCCTAACTGCCACCTCCAAGCATCTACTACTGCGGAGCCTACAAGCCACTATATCACTGGGCAACTCCCTTGGAATCACCTTCAGTTGGCCAAAGTCTGTGTTGCTGCCATCTCAACGAATAAGATTCATAGGGGTAGAGATAGACTCAAACCAAATGCGGGTCTATCTACCTACAGAAAGAATTCAAACCATACAGACTCAAGTTCGAGCCTTACTTCCCAGGTCCAAAGCCCCAGCCAGAATGGTCCTGCAGCTATTGGGATCCATGTCCGCCACGGTTCTTCTAGTCCCCTAGGCAAGGCTGCACATGAGAATTCTCCAGTGGCTTCTTTCAGCTCAGTGGTCCTTTCAGGAACTCCCTCTCAGTCACCTCATATGGATCACGGAAACATGCAAACGGGACCTTCGCTGGTGGCTAGTGCCCTCCAATTTGGATCAGGGACGACCCTTTGTTCCACCTCCTCCTGCGGCCACTTTGACCACGGACGCCTCCCAGATGGGGTGGGGGGGTCATTCTCTGGGCAGGTCAGTCCAAGGCAAATGGCACCCAGAAGAGACCCTACTTCATATCAACATCCTAGAAATGAGGGCGGTGCTTCTGTCCCTCCAAGCCCTCCACGATTACCTCCCTCGGGGCGTAATTGCCATTCACTCAGACAACATGTCAGTTGTCTGGTACCTGAACAAACAGGGAGGGACCAGATCCTATCCTCTTTGCAGAGAGGCCATGAGAGTCTTGGAATGGGCAGTCTCGACCAAACGCTTTCTAGTGGCTACTCATATCCCGGGCAAGTCCAATGTGATAGCCGACAGACTGAGCAGAACCATCCTCTCTCCTCATGAATGGTCTCTGAACATGACAGTTGCAAGTCAGATTTTCAGCAGATGGGCAGTTCCGTGTTGCGATCTCTTCGCGACTCCACTAAATGCGAAGTGCAAAAAATTCTACTCCTTAACCCCGGCTCCGGGGAAGAGCCCCATGGACGCACTAGCCCGTCCTTGGCCCACCGGCTTGCTTTATGCCTTCCCCCCAGTTCCTCTCCTTCCCAGGGTGATCCAAAAGGCATCTCTCTTGGGGAGCAAAATGATCTTAGTTGCTCCTTACTGGCCTCGTCAAGTATGGTTTCCCTATCTTCGGAAATATGCTCTGGAAGGTCTATTGTTACTGGATCAGATCCCAGACCTTTTGGTTCATCAGTCGGGACTATTCCACCAGTCCCTGCACACATTAAAATTGACGGCTTGGCTCCTCCTCTTCCGACTATAGTCAGGAGTCATACTTTGGATCCAGAGGTTGTACACATATTATCTTCGGCCCATAAGTCTGCTACTAAGAAACTGTATTCTAGCAAATGGAAAAGATTTGCTATTTGGGCTCAACTCCGGGGCCTGGATCCCATTTCTATTCCCGTGGCAGAAGTACTAAAATTTTTAACTTTTCTTTTCAATCAAGGCTCTTCAGTCTCTACCATCAAGGTCCAATTGGCAGCGATTTCCAATTTTCACAAATCTATAAACCCACCTTTAATGAGCAACAGATTGTGTAAGACCTTCTTGAAAGGTGCTGCTCTGTTAAGACCTCCGATTTCTCATCCTGCACCTCCGTGGGATCTCGATGTGGTGTTACGCACCTTAACTTCCTCCCCCTTTGAACTGGCAGCTACATGTGATCTAAAATTTCTATCATGGAAGACTGCTTTTCTGGTGGCGATTACTTCTGCCAGAAGAGTTTCAGAGCTTCAAGCTTTGTCAGTAAAACCCCCGTACTTGGTTTTTCACAAAGACAGAGTATCTCTCAGGCCAAATCCTTCCTTTGTCCCTAAAGTTTGTTCCAGTTTCTGCTTACAACAATCGTTAGAACTTCCAGTCTTTTTTCCAAAATATTCTAACAAAGCGTTATTCATATTCCACACACTAGATGTCCACAGGCAGTTGCGTTTTTACTTAGACAGGACCAAACAAACAAGGAAAACAGATCAGTTGTTTGTATCCTTTGCAGACAATAAATTGGGCAAAGCTGTCACAAAGGTCACTATTGCCAAATGGATCAGGGACTGTATTACTCAAGCTTATTCTTACTCTAACAAAGAGCTTACCACCTCCGTCAAAGCTCATTCTACAAGGGCTATGGCTACTTCGATAGCATTTCATTCTAAGCTTGCTATTAGTGACATTTGTGCTGCGGCTACATGGTCTTCCCGGCACACTTTTATTTCCCACTACAAATTGGATGTGGCATCTAGAGGACGAGCTTCATTTGGTTCCACAGTGCTCAGGAGTGTTTTCCAATGAGCCACCCAGGATTTAGGTGCTGTCCCATCAGTACAGAATGTAGGCGAGATAGGATCACATAACATCTTTTAGTTATGTACTTACCATAACTTTAGATGTTTGGGATCCATCTCGCCTACATTCCTAATAACCCACCCTCCTTCCCCCTTCCTTGGAGATCAGAGGATATCAGAAGGTCCGAATCCTGTTGTTTCATCTTGAAACATCTAACAATGTTATATAAACAAGTTGTGCATGCGTGCATGAATGCGGACAAACAAGATCTGGGGGATTAGTGGTGGTGCATCCTGGGATAAAAAATAGCTCAGCCAATAAGAGGCCTCGCTCTATAGCATAAGCGTGCCGAGTCGGAGCCGAGGGATCAGCTCCGAGCCCATCAGTACAGAATGTAGGCGAGATGGATCCCAAACATCTAAAGTTATGGTAAGTACATAACTAAAAGTTTTGCAGAATATCTAGATTATGCAATAGTGAGGAAGACCAGAAGAAAGAATTACATGCACTCACAGGGTTATTTTACAACAGAGGATGTTATGTAGTCCTGTCTCGCCGTAATTCTTGTTGGTTGGGTTTGGAGCCAATCCTTGGCTTCAACTCGGATGAATACTAAAGCACGAGAGTTTCCAGTGGCTTGAGGCTAATCCCTATCCCATGATGCCCCAGGCTACATCCCCAGATCTTGTTTGCCATGCAAACTTTGAGACATTTCTCCAGTTGGCTCGTTGGCTCATAAGTATAACTTTTGAATTACTTGGTATTTTTCCTAGCTAGTTGTACTATTTTTTCTTCCCTATATACCCCTAACTTCTAGCTGTTCATGTTGTCTGTGTTAGAACCATTTTAAGTCTTTCTGCCCCCATTTTAGAGAGTGCCATTTTAGTTAGAGATCCCTCTCGGCCCCTCAAGTTTCAGGGCCATTTTCTCTCCCAGGCCAGAACCAATTTACGTTAGAGGGTTCTGCCCTTCCACCTTTCGGCAGAATCCCTTTCAGTTAGAGGATCCTAATTAAAAAAAAAAAAAAAAACATTTTAAATTAGTACTTAGTAGTTGTTATTGTTAATTGTTCTTTGTCATTATTGTCTATAATGTCTAAGGGGAGTTCAAAGGACTCCTCTAAAGAACCCAAGGAGCATAAGCCTTCTGGGTTCAAGAAATGTGTGAAGTGTGCTGGGAAGATGTTGTTGACAGATGCGCACACTAATTGTGTTTACTGTCTCGGTGCCATACATCTGCAAGACCCTTGCACTATTTGTCATGGGTTTAGTAGCAGAGTTTTCCAGGAGCCTAAAAATAAGTTAATGGCCAAAGGTCTTCTTCCTTTTCAGCAAGCTTTGGATGAGGGCTCAAAGTCATCTGGAAAGAGGCCAGCTTCCACTCCAGATTTGGAACCACGCAAAAAGATTTTGGAACTGAGGGCTCTCGGCCCCGACAAGTCTGCATCACCGACTTCTTCGGTGCCATTAGTGTCAAAGGAGCCGGCTGAGGTTTCCTCTCCTCGGACCGCAGCTTTGGATCCACAGGTGGTGTCACCAGTCTTGAGATCTCCTATATTGGAGTCTAGCAGATGTAATGGGATCCTATCTCGCCTACATTCATAACTGATGGGTTCGGAGCCGATCCATCGGCTCCGGCTCGGCCACTATATAGTAGAGCAAAGTCTCTAATTGGCTGGGCTACCCCTTATCCCAGAATGCACCACGCCTGCTTCCCCAGATCTCGTTTGCCGCTTTTCAAGCTAGACGTGGTCTCGACTTGGCTGGAGCTAAGTGGTTTTTTTTTTACTTTTTGGTCTTTTGACCTAGGGGTTTCTTCACTAATTTAACAAACAGCTGTTTTAACAGCTTTACGTGTGTGTGTGAACCTTCTTCAGTGTGATTGGTATTTCTCTTCTTACCGGGCAAGGCCTGTTTAAGTTAGAGGGCCCTTGCCCTTATTTGTGAGTCAATGTATTGATTTTGTCTATTTTTAGGTTTGTTTTTCGCCCTACTGTACGTCCTGCTTTATCGGGCTAAGCCCGTTTTAGTTAGAGGGCTTCTGCCCGTTTTGTGTTCTGTATCTCGAGCCAGTTCCATTTTTGAGTCAAGGGCTCCTGCCCTACTTTAAGGTTATTTTTTGTGGTGAAAGATAGTTGGGTGATATGATGTCAAAAGAGCAGAAGTCTGGTTTTAAAAAGTGCACCAAGTGCAATTACAAAATGTCTATTACTGATAGCCATGCTGTTTGCGTATATTGTTTAGGACCGAAACATTTGCAGGAAACATATAGTGTTTGTCATGCTTTTTCCTCTAGGGTCCTTCAAGAACGTAAAAATAAATTGATCCTTAAGGGCCTTATTAAGCCCTTCTTTGAGGAAGCTTTGGCTTCTCCTTCCTCTCCAGCTTCTAAAAAGAAAAGGTCGTCGGCTCCGACCAGTCCGTCGGAACCGACTTCCAAGAAGCATAGGTCGACCTCTTCTTCCTCGGCTCCAATGGCTTCGGATCCTCAGGTGGAAGGGTCTGCCTCGATACCTCTTTCCTCGGCTCCATTGGTGTCGGAGCCGCAGGTTGGGGGATCGAGAGGCGAATCACCTGCTTCGGCTCCTTTGGTCTCGGAGCCATTGGAGGTGTGCAGCTCAGACTCTCCCCCCCCAGGCCCCGAAGTCCCCTTCGGCGCCGATGCTTATTCATACGGTTCCGGAGCCGATGGTGTTGAAGCCGTTTCGGGGCCGGTCCCCTGGTCTATCGGAGCCGAGAGAGAAGTTGTCTCGGCCCCCATCTATTTCCTCTAAATCCTCCAGGTTGTCAGACTCAGATTTGGACAGAGTTATCCAGAGGCTTTTCCAGTCCCAGGTTTTTGCAAAAATGGTCTCGGCTCCAGCCCACTCAGCTCCGGAGCCGGTCCCCACTTCGACACATCCGATTCCTCCTCCAACCTCCTCGGAGCCGTTGGAGTCGGTGATGGTAGAGCAGAGTTGTCCAGTCAGAACCGAGACTCCCTCGGAGCTTCTCTGTTCTGACCATCATTCCTACCCTGTACTCGGCGTCAGGGTTCGGTACTGGGACTTCCTTGGTCGGGGCCGAGGGGAACACTTTGGAACTGGTAGCTTCGGTGCCTAGTCTTCCCCTCGGAGCATCGGCCGCAGGGATTCCCGGTACCGTCGTGGTCTCTCAGCCAGTGTCCTCCGTAGAGTCTGGAGGTCCTGCTTTTGAGGACATGAGGAGTGCGCTGGCCATGTCCTTGCTGGCTCAGCAAGTCTCTACCTCACCGTCCCTAGACTTGGGAACTGGTGCTTCTGGTGTGCTTTGGGGGGTTCCCTTCTCCCGGGAGGTCCTTCTGAATCCGCTTCAGATGAACCTCCAAAAAAAAAAATTGTGCAAGAGGAAGCACATTGACTCCCAGGATGAGTCTATCACTTCAGATACTGACCTCGATGATGCGGAGGGGTCCCCAAAATCGTCCTCGGATGACGTCTCATTCTCAGATATCCTCAAGATCCTGAGACAGAGAGGCGATTGGCAGTCCAAAACCCCTTCCGTGGAGGAGTCAGTCTTCCTCAAGGCTTTTGGGGCCCAGCCCTCCGCCTCCTGGGTGTCTCCACCCTTCAATGAATTACTAGATTTAGTTTCTCGAAGGGTGTGGGAACACCCTGACTCTGTGGAACCGGTGCCCGCCAGGCCTAACAAGTTCCTCTCAGACCCTCCTCAAAAGGAATTTTTGACCAAAGGAGTTGCAGTAGATGCGATGGTGGTGGCATCTGCCACTCAGCAAGACGTGGCAGAGACGTCAACGTCTATTCACCCTCCTAATAAGGATTCCAGGAGCATTGATAGGTACGGGAAGCGTACCCTTTCTTCAGCGGCCTTTACCCTGCGGTCGCTGAATTACCTTTGTGATTTTACCAGGCTCCAAAGGGACCTCCTCAAAGAGTTAGGTGAGTCTCTTACGGGTAATCTTCCTGAGGCGTTAGCCCAAACTGTTGGCACCCAGATGACTACCCTATCTTCGATAGTCAACTCATGCATGAGGCTCATCTCATATGCAGCCAAAGGGGCGAGTAGAGCAGCGGGAACAGGCGTGGCTCTTAGAAGACATGCCTGGTTACGCTTGTGTCCCTTTGCTGAGGCTTTTAAGTCTTCCTTCACCGATGCCCCCTTTTATGGGTCCTCCCTGTTTGGACCCAAGGTGAAGGACACACTGACTCAGTGCGAGCAGGAGGGCAAGACCTTGACTGCCGTGGGGGCCCGTTTTTCCGCTCCCTCTAGACCTTACCCCAAGGCCCAGAGAGGAGGGAAAATGTGGTTCAGGAAATCTCAAAGGTCTTTCCCTACTCCACCGAGTGATCCCCCCTCTAGAGGCGGGGGGGATTCAGGAAGACGCCGCCCCAGAGGCAGCAGAGGCCCCCGTAACTCTGGAGACCGCGATTCATTTCACGATCCATCCTACACTCCCCGTCCCTGAGACGTGGCCCGACTGCGCATCTCCGGAGCCAGTCGGGGGTCGTTTTGCGGAACACCCACAGACTTGGGAATCTATCACCAAGGATCAGTGGGTGCTCCGAACCATAACCGGAGGCTATCTCATCCCTTTCATCAAGATCCCCCCTCTTCCTATCAGGAAAATCCCAGATGTGCCACCCAGTCAGCGGGATCAAGCAGCGGTCGAGGTTTCAAAGCTGCTAAGAAAAGGAGTCATCCAGCCTGTCCCCGCCGACCAGATCGGATCAGGAACTTACTCAAGACATTTTTGGTGCCAAAAAAGACAGGGGACTTAAGGCCCATTTTGGACCTCAGATCATTGAATCGCTTTGTAAAAAAATCCAAATTCCGAATGGTCACCCTTCAGTCCATTCTCCCATTATTGGAGAAGGATGTCTAGATGTGCTCCATAGATCTCACTTACCATCCCCGAATCTGGACAACCTGAATCTGACAGCTTGACGGCTCCAGTTCCACTCTTAATTAGGACTCCCGGTATCTCTCACCAGTCAAAGCCATCTTGGTGGCAACGCATAAACCTTCCACCAGGAAGATTTACCGCAGTAAATGGAAGCGCTTCTCCATCTGGGCGGAACATCATAATTTGGACCCCTTCACTGCTCCACTAATGTCCGTTTTGGACTTCCTTACCAGGCTTTTTTAGCAAGGGGCTAGCTGTTCGACAGTCAAGGTACAATTAGCAGCCATCTTCCATTATCATTTAGGACACAAGACAGGTCCTTTGATGTCAGCTAAACTATGTAAAACCATCCTCAAGGGTACTTTTCTGCTCAGGCCCCCTATCAAAGAAGCCATACCCCCTTGGGACCTATCACTAGTTCTTCAGGCCTTGACTGCTTCCCCCTTTGAACCAGCTGCCTCTGCTGATCTTAAATACCTGTCTTGGAAAACAGCATTCCTGGTAGCCATCACCTCTGCGAAAAGAGTTTCGGAACTTCAAGCTCTTTCCGTAAAACCCCCTTACTTGGTTTTTCATCAGGATAGAGTGTACCTCAGGACCAATCCATCCTTTCTACCTAAGGTGGCCTCAGAAACCAACATCAATCAGTCCATCAGTCTTCATGTTTTCTTCCCTAATTATCAAAATAAAGGAGAATAAGCTGCACTCATTAGATGTGCACAGGCAGCTGCGTTTCTATATTCATAGGACTGCTGGTCACAGACAATCTGATCAGCTGTTCGTTTCCTTTGCCAAATTCATTTTAGGTAAAGCTGTTTCGAAGGTCACCTTATCACACTGGGTTTCCCAATGTATCCTTCTAGCTTATGAGGCTTCTGGGAGGCCTGCACCTCAAAGGGTCCGTGCTCACTCCACTCACTCCATATCTACTTCTACTGCATTCAGATCTAGAGTCCCCTTGGATGATATTTGCTCGGCAGCCACTTGGGCCTCATCTCATACCTTTATTAACCACTACAAACTGGACGTCACTTCCAGAGGGAGAGCATCCTTTGGCTCCGCAGTGCTCCGGAACATCCTTCCATGATGGCCGCCCAAGATTCAGGTAGCTGGGGACTCTGTCCCACAGGTTGCTGACAAATGAAGTCCCTACTGCAGATTAAGAAGTTATGTACTCACCATAACGTTCCATCTGAGTAGGTGACTTCATTTGTCTGCAACCATCCCCCCCTCCTTCCCCCTGGCCTTCAGAAGAGTTAGATGATGGTATTATTCCTGCCTTTTCCTGTTGGGATACCTTTTCAGGTATATAGGAGGGCAAACTTGATCTGAGGTCAATTTGGGTTGGCAGGGGATTATGGGTGAGGGGAGGAGCTAGGAGCTCGGATCCATAGCTGTATAAATAGTTGCCGGCTCGGATCCGATATCGGATCCAAGACCCACAGGTTGCAGACAAATGAAGTCACCTACTCAGATGGAACGTTATGGTGAGTACATAACTTCTTATTAGTCCACACTCCAACTAGGGACAGGATCTATATAATCCTGGAGTTGGTCCTTATCAATATGGGACAGCTTTGCTCCCTACCAACTGTAAATTCCTCACTAGTCAAATCAGATCACAGACCTGTTTCATTCACCTTAAGATTGAATCAGGAAGCGTCTTCCAATACCTCGGTATTCAGACATTATGCCAAGGCTAATCTACTAAATTTGAGTGATGACCTGGCTAAATTCAAATGCCCATTCCATGATGGTCCCACTGCTTATGCAAGTCCTTTACCGCCAAAATCTATGCACTTATAAACAGCTTCATAGATGCATCTGTCCCACTCAGAAATAAATATGCCAAATTAAAAAAAATAGAACCCTTACATGAACAAGCTTTTATAAAACAGACTTTATAATAAAAGAAAAAACTCACTGCATGCAAAACTAAATTTAACCATTAAGATCCCAGTGATGTCCTGGTAAACGTAAGGAACTTTGGACCCTGATCAAAACAATTAAAACCAGATACAAGGTAAAATAGACACCCAGGTGAGGCACAACCACAAAGCCTTCTTTAACTTTGTCAGAAATTTCAGAAACAATGCCCAGCACTGTACAGAGCTAATAGTAAAGAATATTACATACTCAAATACATAGGAAATAGCCAAACTTCCAGCAGACACATTTAGTTCAAATTTCAGCCTCCTCTTCCCTCATCTGTTCCCACATCACATACCTATATCTTCACTCCCCTTTTTAAATCACCCAAGAACAAGTCTTTAAGGTATTATTCAAGGCCAAGAACACTACCTCTCCAGAGCCAGATAACATACCTGGCTGCCTCCTGGTCACTCTGAAACATGACTTGTAAGACAACCTACAGAGGCTTTTCAGTATTAACCTCCAAATTGGCTTCATACCAGGTAAATGGAGGACAGCAACAGTCATCCCCTTGCACAGAGGTGAAGCATGAACAGACCCAGGTAATTATAGACCCATAAGCCTGATGAGCCTCATCTGTAAGGCTATGGAAAGGATCATTATCAAATTATTAAATAAGGACATTGGTAACCTACAATGTCTTGACCCAAGCCAGTTTAGACTCATCAAGGGCAGATCCTGCCTGTTTAACCCTGTCAACATCTTTGAGAAGGTTACTGAAGCAACAGATGAGGGCAAATTAGTAGACACTGCATATCTAGACCTTGCAAAGGTATTCAGCACAATCCCATAATCAATTATCATAGATAAATTCTTCCAGTTAAATGTAAATCCCTGTATAACTCACTGGATAGGAAACTGGCTTACAAACACATCCTAGAAAATTAGAGTGGGCAAGTCTACCTCCACCAAAAGACCTGTAATTGGTGGTACACTCTGTGGTCCAGTCCTTGGGGTCACTGCTCTTTGGCATTTACTTCTTGAAGACCAAAGTAAATGTTAAGGGTTTATAGCTGACCAAGTTTGCAGATGACTGTGAGATTTCTGCCATCCTAAACTCTCCAGATGACACCAGTATCCTCCAAGAGGATCTTTCCCAAAATAGCCGGTGTCAAAAACATTGATTAAAACTAAATGTCAAGAAATGTATAATTGTATCCTTTGGCAAGCATGACACCCCTTGTAACTATTAAACTGACAACTCACCTGGAAAATGGATCTTATAGTTAGGGATCTGGGAATCTATTTTGACAGTGAACTATCCTTTGATCACTATTGTAAGAATTATTGTAAGAAAGTTCTTTTTATTGTACACTTATAACTAAAGATCTGATGTTGTCATTTTCATTTATTCCTCAATGCTTGGGCTGAGATTTGACCCTCGGATCTGACTTGGCTGTTTTTTACAACTCGCAGAACACTGAAAGCTCTCAAGCTGGTCTCCTACCCATAATGCTTTAGTCCCCTATCATACCTCAGATCTTGTTTGCCGCCTTCACATGTAGATGTGGTCACAGTTAGCCCTTGAGCTTTGTTGTATTTGGGAGTAGAAAAAGCAGATTTACTATATTTTTTTCTTTTATCTTCATTCTATAATAGCAATTTCTTACTCTTTCTACATGTTTAACTTTTACTACCATTGTTTGTATTTTCTTGCCTTTCTTTCCTGTCTGAGTTACCATCATTGGTAACTTTTCCCCCTTAATCGTTTCCTTATTTAAAAAAAAAGCTTTCCCTTTCTGTTACAATGTAGCTTTTGGATACACATTAGCAGAATGTCTTAAAACCATCAGGATTTAAAAAATGCAAGGCCTGTGGCCACAAAATACTGTTGTCAGGTGCACATGATTTCTGTGTGTACTGTCTAGGCCTGGCTCATTTGAACATGTCCTGTAAGATATATAAGCCTTTAATCCACAGGTCTTGGTGGATAGGAAGAATAAGCTTATTTTTGAAGGGTTTTCTTCCTTCCATGTCTTCTCAGACCTGGGATTCAAACCCCCAGGAAAGTAGACAAAAAAGAGACAAAGAAGCATCCTTCAGACCCTTCTGAATCTTCTGCTCTAAGCTCAGCTACTGGTGCAGAACCACCTCATAAAATACCTAAATTATCAGAGAAGGTGAAGCATTTGTATCCTGCAGCTTCTGAAGCCAAATCTATATCATTGGATCCAAATCACTCAGATCCGAAGAAACTTTCTCAGACCTGATACAATTTATCTTTGTATCTCATCTCCTCCCATCTCCCATTCCCCGTTCCTGTTGTAATGAATATGACTAATTATTTTGAACCTATGTCATTAATGCTGGAAGATGAGAACTTATCAGAGAATAGACCATTGTTTTGTGCAAAAAACTTTGAGACACATAAGGGATAATCTATATGACTTATTGATGTGCAAACTTATAGATGAATCGCTATATCATTTTTTGAATGTCACTCATCCTATCATACCCTTTATTAGAGGCTTACCTAAGATTCGTAAAGTCTCTCTCAAACCACCCATGAGATCTATTGTTGTGGGTGGAGGCTGGTTAACAGAACCCCTACCTATACATGTAGAGGGGAAATTAAAGCAGATTGTGGCCAGGTTACCTACAGTTTCAAAGGACACAACTCATTGTTTAAAGGACAACTAACTTTTTACATAATTCAGACATTGTTTCATGTTTGATGGTTACCTTAGATGTTAAGAATCTTTTTACATCTATTCCTAATAATTATGGTATTGAAGCCATAAGGGAAATTTTAACTACTGAATGTGTTTTTAATAGCAATACTATTTATTTGATTTGCACGTTTCTAGATTTGATTCTAGAAAATAATGTTTTTACATTTGACCAACAATTGTATTGGCAGAAATGGTGTGTTGCAATGGGAACCCCATGTGCTAACTCCTATGCTAACCTGGTTATGCATTTCTGGGTGAATAAACATCTTTTTTGTGATGAGTTTTCAGGACATGTAAAGTTTTATAAACATTTTGTGGACAAAGTCTTTTTATTGTGATCGGGGGGGAGGGATTCATTATGCAGGTTTGTTTCTAACCTAGAGTCCACCAACAATTTTCTAAAATTTACCCTTAAGTACTCGCATTTGGTGATTTATTTCCTGGATGTTTTACTTAAAAGAGAGTCAATCGTGATATCACCACCTCTCTATATCATAAAGAATGTTGGAGGAATGGGTTGTTAGTTAGTTGCATCTTAGGCATGTCTTCCCCAATATTGTTAAGAGTCAGTTTTGCAGAATATCTAGATTATGCAATAGTGAGGAAGACCAGAAGAAAGAATTACATGCACTCACAGGGTTATTTTACAACAGAGGATGTTATGTAGTCCTGTCTCACTGTAATTCTTGTTGGTTGGGTTTGGAGCCAATCCTTGGCTTCAACTCGGATGAATACTAAAGCACGAGAGCTTCCAGTGGCTTGAGGCTAATCCCTATCCCATGATGCCCCAGGCTACATCCCCAGATCTTGTTTGCCGTGCAAACTTTGAGACGTTTCTCCAGCTGGCTCGTTGGCTCATAAGTATAACTTTTGAATTACTTGGTATTTTTCCTAGCTAGTTGTACTATTTTTTCTTCCCTGTATACCCCTAACTTCTAGCTGTTCATGTTGTCTGTGTTAGAACCATTTTAAGTCTTTCTGCCCCCATTTTATAGAGTGCCATTTTAGTTAGAGGCCCCTCTCGGCCCCTCAAGTTTCAGGGCCATTTTCTCTCCCAGGCCAGAACCAATTTACGTTAGAGGGTTCTGCCCTTCCACCTTTCGGCAGAATCCCTTTCAGTTAGAGGATCCTAATTAAAAAAAAAAAAAAAACGTTTTAAATTAGTACTTAGTAGTTGTTATTGTTAATTGTTCTTTGTCATTATTGTCTATAATGTCTAAGGAGAGTTCAAAGGACTCCTCTAAAGAACCCAAGGAGCATAAGCCTTCTGGGTTCAAGAAATGTGTAAAGTGTGCTGGGAAGATGTTGTTGACAGATGCGCACACTAATTGTGTTTACTGTCTCGGTGCCATACATCTGCAAGACCCTTGCACTATTTGTCATGGGTTTAGTAGCAGAGTTTTACAGGAGCCTAAAAATAAGTTAATGGCCAAAGGTCTTCTTCCTTTTCAGCAAGCTTTGGATGAGGGCTCAAAGTCATCTGGAAAGAGGCCAGCTTCCACTCCAGATTTGGAACCACGCAAAAAGATTTTGGAACCGAGGGCTCTCGGCCCCGACAAGTCTGCATCACCGACTTCTTTGGTGCCATTAGTGTCAAAGGAGCCGGCTGAGGTTTCCTCTCCTCAGACTGCAGCTTTGGATCCACAGGTGGTGTCACCAGTCTTGAGATCTCCTATATTGGAGTCTAGCAGATGTAATGGGATCCTATCTCGCCTACATTCATAACTGATGGGTTCGGAGCCGATCCATCGGCTCCGACTCGGCCACTATATAGTAGAACGATGTCTCTAATTGGCTGGGCTACCCCTTATCCCAGAATGCACCACACCTGCTTCCCCAGATCTCGTTTGCTACTTTTCAAGCTAGATGTGGTCTCGACTTGGCTGGAGCTAAGTGTTTTTTTGTTACTTTTTGGTCTTTTGACCTAGGGTTTTCTTCACTAATTTAACAAACAGCTGTTTTAACCGCTTTACGTGTGTGAACCTTCTTCGGTGTGATTGGTCTTACCGGGCAAGGCCTGTTTAAGTTAGAGGGCCCTTGCCCTTATTTGTGAGTCAATTTGTCTATTTTTTGGTTTGTTTTTCGCCCTACTGTACGTCCTGCTTTATCGGGCTAAGCCCGTTTTAGTTAGAGGGTTTCTGCCCGTTTTGTGTTCTGTATCTCCGGCCAGTTCTGTTTTTGAGTCAAGGGCTCCTGCCCTACTTTAAGGTTACTTTTTGTGGTGAAAGATAGTTGGGTGATAGGATGTCAAAAGAGCAGAAGTCTGGTTTTAAAAAGTGCACCAAGTGCAATTACAAAATGTCTATTACTGATAGCCATGCTGTTTGCATATATTGTTTAGGACCGAAACATTTGCAGGAAACATGTAGTGTTTGTCATGCTTTTTCCTCTAGGGTCCTTCAAGAACGTAAAAATAAATTGATCCTTAAGGGCCTTATTAAGCCCTCCCTTGAGGAAGCTTTGGCTTCTCCTTCCTCTCCAGCTTCTAAAAAGAAAAGGTCGTCGGCTCCGACCAGTCCGTCGGAACCGACTTCCAAGAAGCATAGGTCGACCTCTTCTTCCTCGGCTCCAATGGCTTCAGTGCCTTGGGTGGAAGGGTCTGCCTCGATACCTCTTTCCTCGGCTCCATTGGTGTCAGAGCCGCAGGTTGGGGGATCGAGAGGCGAATCACCTGCTTCGGCTCCTTTGGTCTCGGAGCCGTTGGAGGTGTGCAGCTCAGACTCTCCCCCCCCGGCCCCGAAGTCCCCTTCGGCGCCGATGCTTATTCATACGGTTCCGGATCCGGTGCCGATGGTGTTGAAGCCGTTTCGGAGCCGGTCCCCTGGTCTATCGGAGCCGAGAGAGAAGTCGTCTCGGCCCCCATCTATTTCCTCTAAATCCTCCAGGTTGTCAGACTCAGATTTGGACAGAGTTATCCAGAGGCTTTTCCAGTCCCCGGTTTTTGCAAAAATGGTCTCGGCTCCAGCCCACTTGGCTCCGGAGCTGGTCCCCACTTTGACGCATCCGATTCCTCCTCCAACCTCCTCGGAGCCGTTGGAGTCGGTGATGGTAGAGCGGAGCAGAGTTGTCCAGTCGGAACCGAGACTCCCTCGGAGCTTCTCTGTTCCGACCATCATTCCTACCCTGTCCTCGGCATCAGGGTTCGGTACCGGGACTTCCTCGGTCGGGGCAGAGGGGAACACTTTGGAACTGGTAGCTTCGGTGCCTAGTCTTCCCCTCAGAGCGTCGGCCGCAGGGATTCCCGGTACCATCTTGGTCTCTCAGCCGGTGTCCTCCATAGAGTCTGGATGTCCTGCTTTTGAGGCCATGAGGAGTGCGCTGGCCATGTCCTTGCCTGCTCAGCAAGTCTCTACCTCACCATCCCTAGACTTGGGAACTGGTGCTTCTGGTGTGCTTTGGGGGTTCCCTTCTCCCAGGAGGTCCTTCTGAATCGCTTCAGATGAACCTCCAAAAAAAAAAAAATTGTGCAAGAGGAAGCACACTGACTCCCAGGATGAGTCTATCACTTCAGATACTGACCTCGATGATGCAGAGGGGTCCCCAAAATCGTCCTCGGATGACGTCTCATTCTCAGATATCCTCGAGATCCTGAGACAGAGAGGCAATTGGCAGTCCAAAACCCCTTCCGCGAAGGAGTCAGTCTTCCTCAAGGCTTTTGGGGCCCAGCCCTCCACCTCCTGGGTGTCTCCACCCTTCGATGAATTACTAGATTTAGTTTCTCGAAGGGTGTGGGAACACCCTGACTCTGTGGAACCGGTGCCCACCAGGCCTAAAAAGTTCCTCTCAGCCCCTCCTCAAAAGGAATTTTTGACCAAAGGAGTTGCAGTAGATGCGATGGTGGTGGCATCTGCCACTCAGCAAGACGTGGCAGAGACTTCAACGTCTATTCACCCTCCTAATAAGGATTCCAGGAGCATGGATAGGTACGGGAAGCGTACCCTTTCTTCAGCGGCCTTTACCCTGCGGTCGTTGAATTACCTTTGTCATTTTATCAGGCTCCAAAGGGACCTCCTCAAAGAGTTAGGTGAGTCTCTTACGGGTAATCTTCCTGAGGCGTTAGCCCAAACTGTTGGCGCCCAGATGACTACCCTATCTTCAATAGTCAACTCGTGCATGAGGCTCATCTCATATGCGGCCGAAGGGGCGAGTAGAGCAGCGGGAACAGGCGTGGCTCTTAGAAGACACGCCTGGTTACGCTTGTGTCCCTTTGCGGAGGCTTTTAAGTCTTCCTTCACTGACGCCCCCTTTGATGGGTCCTCCCTGTTTGGACCCAAGGTGAAGGACACACTGACTCAGTGCGAGCAGGAGGGCAAGACCTTGACTGCCGTGGGGGCCCGTTTTTCCACTCCCTCTAGACCTTACCCCAAGGCCCAGAGAGGAGGGAAAATGTGGTTCAGGAAATCTCAAAGGTCTTTCCCTACTCCACCGAGTGATCCCCCCTCTAGAGGCAGGGGGGGGTATTCAGGAAGACGCCGCCCCAGAGGCGGCAGAGGCCCCTGTAACTCTGGAGACCGCGATTCATTTCGTGGACCATCCTACGCTCCCCTTCCCTGAGATGTGGCCCGACTGCACATCTCCAGAGCCAGTCGGGGGTCGTTTTGCGGAACACCCACAGACTTGGGAATCTATCACCAAGGATCAGTGGGTGCTCCAAACCATAACCGGAGGCTATCTCATCCCTTTCATCAAGATCCCCCCTCTTCCTATCAGGAAAATCCCAGATGTGCCACCCAGTCAGCGGGATCAAGCAGCGGTCGAGGTTTCAAAGCTGCTAAGAAAAGGAGTCATCCAGCCTGTCCCCGCCGACCAGATCGGATCAGGAACTTACTCAAGACTATTTTTTGTGCCAAAAAAGACAGAGGACTTAAGGCCCATTTTGGACCTCAGATCATTGAATCGCTTTGTAAAAAAATCCAAATTCCGAATGGTCACCCTTCAGTCCATTCTCCCGTTATTGGAGAAGGATGTCTGGATGTGCTCCATAGATCTCAAGGACGCTTACTATCACATTCTGATAAGTCAAGAGTCCAGGAGTCATTTACGCTTCTGCCTGGGAACCAGTCATTTCCAGTTCCGAGCACTGCCCTTTGGTCTCACCACAGCAGGGTGTTCACCAAGTGTCTGGCAGTAGTGACAGCTCACTTGGGAAGTCTAGGATTCCAAGTGTTTCCCTATTTAGATGACTGGCTCCTTACTGCCACCTCCAAGCATCTATTAGTTTGGGCGCTTATGACCACAGTCAGTTTGGGTCATTCACTAGGAATCACGTTCAGTTGGGGAAAATCTGTGCTGCAGCCGTCTCAGTGTATTACCTTTATAGGCGCAGAGTTAGACACAAGAAGAATGCGGGCATTCTTGCCGGTAGAAAGGATTCAGGTCCTGCAGTCTCAGGTTCAAACCTTGTTACCCAAATCACGAGTTCAGGCCAGACTGATTCTGCAGTTATTGGGCACGATGGCCTCGACTATTCTTCTAGTCCCCTTAGCCAGGCTGCACATGCGGGTGCTGCAATGGCTACTGTTGGTTCAATGGTCCTTTCAGGAACTTCCCTTGAACCATTTGGATCAGATTACCAAAATTTGCCGGCGGGACCTACGTTGGTGGCTGCTTCGGTCCAACCTGGACCATGGGCGACCCTTTGCCCTTCAGCCTCCCGTTGCCACGGTGACCACGGACACCTCCCAGATAGGGTGGGGGGGTCATTATCTGGACAGGTCTGTCCAAGGCACGTGGCAGGCTCACGAAACGCACTTACATATCAATATCCTGGAAATGAGAGCGGTGCTACTGGTGTTGCAAGCGCTTCATCATGCTCTTCCCCGGGGCACGATTGCGATCCTATCTGACAACATGTCGGTAGTCTGGTACATAAACAAGCAAGGCGGAACCAGGTCCTACCCTCTTTGCCGAGAGGCCATGAGAGTGTGGCATTAGGCGATTTCTACCCAGCGTTTCCTAGTGGCAACGCACATTCCGGGGAAATCCAATGTGATTGCAGACAGGCTGAGCAGGACTCTCCTGTTGCCCCACGAGTGGTCCCTCAATGTCAGGGTGGCTGCAAACATCTTCGCCAAGTGGGTCCTCCCTTGTTGCGACTTGTTCGCCAGCCCTCACAATGCGAAATGCAGGGAGTTCTTCACTCTGACTCCCTCTCAGGGGCAGATTCCCAGGGACGCTCTAGCTCACAGTTGGCCCCCCGGTCTACTTTACACCTTCCCTCCGGTTCCCCTTCTCCCGAAAGTAATACAGAAGGCAATTTATCTAGGAAGCGACATGATTTTGATCGCTCCACACTGGCCTCGTCAGGTTTGGTTCCCCTTCCTTCTGAGGTATGCGGTGGAGGGCCCATGGTTTCTGGACCTGGTGCCCGACCTGTTGACTCATCAGTTGGGACAGTCTCACCCATCCCTCAGGTCCTTGAGGTTGGCCGCTTGGTTACTCCACTTCCAACCTTAGTCAGAGATAACTCTTTTTCTCCAGACATCATCCACATTTTGTCCTCTTCTCACAAACCTTCCACTATTAAACTGTATTCCAGCAAGTGGAAGAGGTTTCCTCTTTGGGCCCAGCAACGAGGTATAGATCCCCTTACGGCCCCAGTACCTCAGGTTTTAGAATTCCTGGCTTCTTTGTTTTATTTGGGCTCTTCAGTTTCCACAATTAAAGTCCAACTGGTGGCTATCTCTAATTTTCATGTCTCCTTTGAGCCTTCCTTAATGGCAAACAGGCTTTGCAAATCTTTCCTTAAAGGAGCGTGGCTCCTTCGGCCCCCAATAGCCCATCCTGTGCCCCCTTGGGACCTGAATATGGTTCTAGCTTCTTTAACTGCTCGCCCCTTTGAACCAGCAGCTACTTGTGATATAAAATTTCTATCTTGGAAAACCGCCTTTTTGGTGGCAATAACCTCTGCCAAGCGGGTCTCAGAGCTTCAGGCTCTCTGTTCTAATCCTCCTTATTTGACCTTTCACAAAGACAGAGTGTCCCGCAAGTTAAATCCCTCTTTCTTGCCCAAGGTAGCATCCCCCTTATGCAGTCAACAATCCTTGGAGATCCCTGTGTTTTTTCCCAAATTCTCCAATAGCGCAGAATATATTTTCAATCAGTTGGATGTTCACAGACAGCTGCGTTTTTATTTAAGTAGGACCAATCAGACATGAAAGTCAGATCAGCTGTTTGTGTCCTTTGCGGAAAATAGGTTGGGTCAACCGGTGGCTAAAACCACCATAGCCAAATGGATTAAAGATTGCATCTCCTTCATTTATTCATGGTCCGGCAAAGAGCTACCTTTCCCAGTCAGGGCTCATTCTTCCAGGCAATGGCTACTTCTGTAGCATTCCACTCCAAATTATCGATAGATGATATCTGTGCGGCCGCTACCTGGACTTCTCCACACACCTTCATTTCTCATTACAAGATAGATGTGGCTTCTCGGGGTAGAGCTTCCTTTGGTTCCACAGTTCTCAGGAGTGTTTTCCAATGAGCCACCCGGGATTTAGGTGCTAGGGACGCTGTCCCATCAGTTATGAATGTAGGCGAGATAGGATCCCATTACATCTTTTAGTTATGTACTTACCATAACTTCGGATGTATGGGATCCATCTCGCCTACATTCATACGTACCCACCCTCCTCCCCTTCCCATTGGATTTAGAGGGAATGTTGCTACTTACTGAGTTTTTCTCTTGAAGGACTTTAGTTTGTTACAGTTGCTGGTATGTCTCTGTGTCTGGATGTAGGTATGAAAGCGAACAAACAAGATCTGGGGAAGCAGGCGTGGTGCATTCTGGGATAAGAGGTAGCCCAGTCAATTAGAGACTTCGTTCTACTATATAGTGGCCGAGTCGGAGCCGATGGATTTGCTCCGAACCCATCAGTTATGAATGTAGGCGAGATGGATCCCATACATCCGAAGTTATGGTAAGTACATAACTAAAAGATCTCCCTCATTGTCCACCCGCTCCTCCAGGAGTTTTTCAAATGATGATGTAGAGCGGATATTAAAGTGATTGGTATGCACACCAGCCCTGGCTAAATTGCTTTCACCTTTGGGCCCAAAGGCGTTGGAGCGGGCTGTCTCCGCTCCACTTTCTTTGATTCCTCCTCTGATTACCCTAGAGTCTTCAGAGCCAGAGGGTATGGATTCGATTGTAGTGGAACCGTCAGCCCCGAGATCCTTGCTGACTTCTTCAGTTCCGACTTCTGCTCTGGTGTCTTCCGATCCATCCAGTGCCAAGACATCTGGGAGCCGATGCTGTCTGGTCGGCTCCAGGGGGGAGAGTCAGTGCGGTATGTCTTTCGATCCAACTCTCTGTCTTGGTGCTTCAGCTTGGTTGAGCTTGACGCCTACCTCTGCCTTGGAACCACCTCCTCGGAGTCAATCTCCAGCATCCTCGGTGTGGAGGTCTTCTCCGGAGCGGGGTGGGGGTGCTTTCGAGGTAGCGGAGAGGATGTTGTTCCCTCAGATGGCACCGCTCTCGGATCCACTCCCTATTCCCCACCAGGTGCCTGTGTCTATATCTTCTCCACTGCCTCCTAAGCATAGAGATCCAGAGCCCCAGGTGACGGGACTTCTCCTGAGTATTCCTCGGAGGATGTTCCCAGGAAGAGGCTTTGTAAGAGGAAGCACATTGACTCCCCTGAGTCAGTCACTTCAGATACTGATTTGGATGAATCCAAGGGGTCCCCAAGATCCCCCTCTGAGGATGTTTCCTTTGCAGACATCCTGGAAATCCTGAAACAGAGGGGTGATTGGCAGCCCATCAACCCTTCGGAGGACGATTCAGTATACCTGGAGGCTTTTGGATCTCACCCTTCCACCTCCTGGGTGACTCCTTATGATAAATTGTTAGATGTAATTTACAGGAAAACATGGACTTTGCCCAACCCTGTGGAGCCTGTTCCAAGGAGGTCAAACAAATTTATTATGGCCCCTAAAGAAAAGGAATTTTTAACAAAAGGAGTCCCCGTAGATGCCATGGTGGTGGCGGCGGCCACAAATAAGGAGCTGTCAGAAACCTCTTCATCTATCCATCCTCCTAATAAAGAGTCTAGGACTATGGATAGATATGGAAAGTGCATGTTCTCTTCAGCGACCTTCACCTTGCGGTCGCAGAACTATTTATCCCATTTTAATAGACTTCAAAGGGATCTCATCAAAGAACTAGGAGATACCTTTCAGGGAGCAGCAGCTTCGGGGTCTACAGATAAGGCATCCTCACAGTTGGCCACCCTTACCTCTGTCGTGAACTCCTCCATGAGTCTAATCTCCTATACAGCTGACGGAGCTAATAGATCGGTGGCATCAGGAATCTCTCTCAGGAGACATTCCTGGATGTGCCTTTGTAACTTTGCTGACCCTTTCAAGTCTTCATTTACAAATGCCCCTTTTGACGGTTCAGCCTTGTTTGGACCCATGGTGAAAGAGATGCTGACCAGGTGCGAGAAGGACGGGAAAACCTTATCTGCTGTGGGAGTCCATTTTTCTGCCCCTTCCAGACCTTATCCCAAAGGTCAAAAGGGTGTGAAAATGTGGTTCCGCAACTCTCAAAAAGGTTTCTCGGACACATGTGATGATTCTTCCCCAGGGGCAGAGGGGGAATTTATAATGGAAGACGCCGCCCTCGTGGCAGAGGGGGTCTGCAGAATCAGGGCAACAGGGAGACCTTCTCTGATTGGTCCTACCAGAACTCCTGAAAGGAGATCCACCTGTCCTTCTCTGGAGGCAGTCGGGGGTCGCATGTCATTGTACCCAGACACCTAGAAACACATTTCCCAAACAAATGGGTACAAGAGATAATATCCAGAGGTTACCGCATTCCATTTTCTTCCACCCCTCCAAAACAAAAGTCCTTACCAGATGTTCCACCCTCACAAAAGGACTTGTCAACTCTAGAGATTCAATTGTTGTTAGACAAAAGAGTCATCCAAGAAGTCCCCGCAGACCAGATAGGATCCGGAACTTACTCAAGGTTCTGTTTAGTTCCAAAAAAGACAGGGGACTGGAGATCCATCCTAGATCTCAGCAGATTAAACAAATCTGTAAAGAAAACAAAGTTCTGGATGTTGGCCCTGCAGTCGATATTCCCTTTCATAGGGAAAGACAACTGGATGTGCTCTATCGACCTAAAGGACATGTACTACCATATAAAAATGGACAAGCGGTCCAGAAGGTATCTGCACTTCCAGCTGGGAGCCAGTCACTTACAATTTCAAGCCCTGCCCTTTGGCCTCACTACAGCCCCCAGAGTGTTTACCAAATGTATGGCAGTGGTCACGGCTTACCTGAGATGTTAGGGATTCCGAGTGTTTCCATATCTGGAGGACTGGCTCCTCACCGCTTCCACCAGACATCTACTATCTCAGGTCAGGGACGAAACGCATCTTGTTTGCAACAAGCTGGGCATCACGATAAATCTAGAAAAATCTGCCTAGTTACCATCGCAACATATTGTCTTCTTAGGAGTAGAGGTAAACTCAAGAGACATGACCTCAAGACTCACCCCAGATCGAATCCACTCCCTGCATCAATAGGTAAAATTTTGATTTCAACAAAGAAAGTCCAGGCCAGACATGTGTTACAGACCCTGGGAACCATGTCTGCTGCCATACTGCTGGTGCCCTTAGCCCGATTACACATGAGACTCCTACAATGGCTTTTATTCACACAGTGGTCAATGCAAGATCTCCCTCTTTCACACCCGATATACATCACTGAGTCTTGCAAAAGAGATTTAACTTGGTGGCTTCAGACAGACCAGCTGTATCTAGGTCATCCTTTTGTGTTTCCTCAACCAAAGGCAGTGTTAACCATGGACGCTTCCCAGATCGGGTGGGGGGGTCATTATCTGGGAAGGGCAGTTCAAAGTTTATGGCAGGACCATGAGAACCATCTGCATATAAACATCCTAGAGATGAGAGTGGCGCTTTATGCGTTGCAGGCACTTCAGGACTCTCTCCCTCTGGGAACAATTGCAATTCAGACAGACAACATGTCATTAGTATGGTATATAAACAAACAAGGAGTAACCAAATCTTACCCTCTATGTCAACAGACGTTAAGAGTTTGGCAATGGGTGATTGCTTCTCAACACTTTCTAATTGCAATGCACATCCCAGGGAAATTCAGTGTGATAGCGGACAGACTCAGCAGGACTCTCCTGTTACTCACGAGTAGTTCCTGAACAGAGACATTGCTGAGATGATTTTCCGCAGATGGGGCCAGCCTTGCTGCTACCTTTTCGCCACTCCCAAGCACGGCCGGCCTTAGGCATAGGCGAACTAGGCGACCGTCTAGGGCGCTGTGCAGGCCGGCTTTGAAAAGGGTGCAATTTTTATTTATCTATTTATTTATTTTAATTAACAACTTTTGATCTCTTCTCGGCACCCTGTTCAAGGGTGCCTGAACCATAGGCAGAGGGGGAGGCAAGTGCCCTCCCACTTACAGCTGCAGATGGGCCAGGAAGCTTTAACATCACAGCATGCGTGATACAAGAGTCTTCTCCTTTATGTGTGCATCATGACGCCAACGTGGATTTAAATACGTTCTGTAGTTCCGCGTGGAATTTAAGCCAGCAGTTTTTTTAAGAGATGAGTTAAGTCCATGTGCTTGCGTGTGGCTGTTTGGTTTAGAAAGAAGGTAAGTGTGTGTGTGTGTGTGTGTGTGTGTGTGTGTGTGTGTGTGTGTGTGTGTGTGTGTGTGTGTGTGTAAAACTTAAATCATTTGTTTGTGTATGAGAGAGAAAGCGTGTGTGTTTGTAATTTAAATCGTTAGTTTGTGTATGAGAGAGAAAGTGTGTGTAATTGAAATCGTTCGTGTATGAGAGGGAGTGTGTGAAATTTAAATCATTCATTTGTGTATGAGGGAGAGAGTGTGTGTGTGTGTGTGTGTGTGTGTGTGTGTGTGTGTGTGTGTGTGTGTGTGTGTGTGTGTGTGTGTGTGTAAAACTTAAATCGTTTGTTTGTGTATGAGAGAGAAAGCGTGTGTGTTTGTAATTTAAATCGTTAGTTTGTGTATGAGAGAGAAAGTGTGTGTAATTGAAATCGTTCGTGTATGAGAGGGAGTGTGTGAAATTTAAATCATTCATTTGTGTATGAGGGAGAGAGTGTGTGTGTGTGTGTGTGTGTGTGTGTGTGTGTGTGTGTGTGTGTGTGTGTGTGTGTGTGTGTGGAAAATGGTTTCCTGCTGAATTTGCCAAGACCAGCATCTTGAATGCCTGTAACTGCAAAAAGTGGAATTTTTAAACTGGTGTTTTTTTCCATGTAGCTGTGCTCCCTGCCTTTTTTCTGATTATATATAATTGCTATGTGTATAACGGAACCCAGTTATTCTGTATTGCAGGAGCTGAACAATATTAGGCTATCTTCTTTATGTTTTGCTTTTAATGTAAGTCTTGAGACAATACTGTTTTGATAAGCACATGCTTTGTTTATGAACAGCAATTATCAGTAAAGATGAATGAGTTTAAACATGAAAGATGAGATAGAATTAAGATTCATAACAGTATGAGGCAACATTTCTTCATACCTTTACAATCAGCATATGCTTGTGAAACTAGGTTTATGTTATGCAGTTCTGTTTGCTGATTAAATAAGTTTATGTGGGACAGCAGCAACCCCCTAGAGTGCAGTCAAATCATGTAAAACTTCAACAGGTTCAGGAGATGTACAGTATGGTTCTTTTTAATTTAGAAGTGATTACCAGTGCATGACAACATAATGGATAAGAATATTACCAGACAATGGTGCCAGTTTAATTGGTATTAAAGGCTTTTGCTACTGATATTTGTTTACTAGAGAAGAAAATTATGTTTATTTGCCATATTGTTACACTATATAGTTTTATTAAATAAACCATATTAATACCAATGTTTTATCTTTATTTTGTGTTTTAACTTTCCTGTTAAATGTTAAATGTACAATAATGATCCACATGTTTTATGACCACAGCTTTAAAAATATAGTGGCAGCATATGCTTTTTGAGGATTCAAAACAGCAAGCTTGTATGCAGAAGAGAAAATGGTAGCATACTTATACATTACATATTTTTTTATTAAATAAACTATAATACCCATGTTTTATCAGCACAGTTTTGTGTTATGTGTTTCCTATTAAATAGTGATCCTCATGTTTTATGATCACATTTTGAAATAATATAGTAGCATATCTGGTGTCTAATAGGCCGGCCGTGTCTCTAGCACATGAAATACCCTACTATCTATACCACCTAGCAGATGGATCACAAGGTGGAAGGGTGCAAAGCTCTGTAGGACCACCTCTGTAGTGGTCAGGGTTTATTATAACCTAGATATGAGATCTGAAGAGATGGCAGCCTTCTGTTACAACTGTTCCACATTTGGCCCTCAGGACGTGTGTGTATTAAATTTATTTGTTGCTCCTTTTCTTTGTTTACCTCTAATGCAGCTTAATATGTTTTAGAACAAAGAACTCTTTGCATCACTTAAAATTCTAATTTGGACTTATGTTTTTTATTAGCCAACTGATTTAGGACACTCTAAGATGAGACTTGCAATGTCTTTTTTTTTTTTAATTGAGTCTACTTTCTCCTCCCACCTTCTGACTTATGGAGGCCTTTCTTTGCAAGGTAATTGCAGGCTACCTGTAGGTCCCAGCTACTTTAATGGTGTATTTATCTGTTCCTAATAAAGTTTCAGTAAAGTGTGTGCTTATTCCTTTAGTTCTTCTCCCACTGAATTAGTAATATTTATGTAACAGGCACATGATTACACACTATTGTTGCCATCTCTAGACAGGAACATTATTAAGAACTGCAATCTGAGTGCAACCTATTAGCTGTGTGATGTTCATCACATGGATCACTTGTGCAGTAGTCATAAACCTACAGAGCTTTGCACCCCTCCACCTTCAGATGCCAACCCATTTTAAGCTGTTTCTTGCCGCAGTGTAGTTTGTGTCTTGCATGTAAAGCATCATCAGTCCAGAAGTTTGACTTGTTTTCCTTTCCTTATTGTGGTACTTGTCCTATTTTAGTTGTGGGTTAGGGTCAGATGCCTTACATGTATTTAAGGTATGGTCACCCTGAAAAAGATTAACCAATATCTTTTGTAGAAGGCACATATCCCACAAAGACTTCTACTCTGATTGTATTTTTGTTGGGTCCCATTCACAACATTGTCTCCTGGGAGATCTACGATAATTTTAGCAAATGCCCATATGGTAATGAGCATACCTCTCAACTGTCCAGATTTTTGCCTTATATTTTTGACCTATTCCTCATACAATTTGTGGTTTTCTGGCAAATCACTGAGGATTGAAATAACTAAATGTCATACATTTGAGTTTGTCTTCATGCCCTTCAGAAAATGCCTGCTAAGAAAATGGTGTTATTTTAGCAACTTTCTAAGTCTATAAGAGCAATATTTATAATCACTGCATTTCACTTCCTAACTCTCCAATCTCAACTATACTCTACTTCCTAAACTAACCTTTACCACTTCACATAGAATCCCAACATCTGCTCTCAAATATTCTCTTTACCCTCCACGGTGTTTCCTGCTCTATACTCCTTCCCACTTCAGGCGCTGTGACATACCCTCACCCCAAGTCTCTCTACTTTTCTATTTTACCTATTTATATTCCAGCTCTAAATACAATACCTCTACTCACATTGAATCATAATAACTAGATCCAGACACACCCTACCAATGGCTATACTCTTAACTTCAATTGCAGTAGTCCTTACCACCACTTATCTAATCACCTTATTTGAAACAAAAAACCTCTACCTGCATAACTACTCACAAAAACAAACACTTACCCTTAACAACTCACTAGCCCAAGCCCACATCAATATCACCTCCACCTCCAATTACCTACAAGCTAAATACCACAGACTTACTGCCATAAAACTGAACCACCTTATAGTAAAAAAAATAAAAATCCCACCCATCCTTAATCACAGCCACATATTTGCTCTCAAATATTCCTCCTTACAAGCTGGTGACATCCACCCTAACCCTGGCCCACCTAAACCTAACTTTTCATCTGCTACACATTCTCCACCCATCTCCCATGATACCCTATTTAATCTTCCTAACTCCTTAAAAATAGGACATCTTAACATTCGTAGCATAAACAACAAAACAACTCATCTCCATGCCCTTCTCAGTACTTACTCATTTGATATCTTCTGCCTCACAGAAACGTGGTTAAAACCTACAACCACTGACAATGAAATAACCCCACCAGGATATAACATATTAAGAGATGACAGATTAAAATGTAAAGGAGGTGGAGTGGCCTTACTCTTTAAACATGATCTTCTTATCACCCCTATACCCCACAACCCACCCCAAGATAGCTCAGCTGAAATTTTGATCTCTAAATTTCAAATCAACTCCAACAAAGCTATATATATATTCTGCATCTACCTACCCCCTGGCCATAACATTACTAATATAGAAGATACCCTGTCCTGGATTTCCTCAACCTACCCACAAGAAACTATTATTCTAGGAGACCTCAACACTGACTGGTATAGTATCAACAATGATAATCCCTCTTCTTATATCAACCTACATAACTTTAAACAAACTATTACCACCACTACTAGAATCAACAAACCTAACAACAAAGAGACCATCCTAGACTGTATTCTAGTCAATAAACAAAGACAAAACTATAAAGTAGGAACTCTGCCAGATGATATCAGCGACCATTTGCCCACGTACATCATTAGGCATAAAAATGACATAACAAATCCTCCCAAGTTTATGACTGTCAGAACTAAAAAACATTTTAATCCTGACTTATTTCAAATGGAACTAAATGCCTGCGACTGGAATCCCCTAAAAATCCTCCCACTAGACAAAGCTGTCAGCTACTTTAACCTCAAATTCTTAACAATACTAGATACCCACGCACCCAAAAGATCTATCAGGATAAAGTTCAAATACGCTCCCTGGCTCTCAAAAGACACAAAACAAAAAATACTAATAAGAAACAAATCCTGGGCTAAATGGAGAGAGCAACTAGAGATGTCTCAGAACACCTGAACTTTAGACAACTACGTAATACTACTAAAAAAGCCATACTCTCTGACAAAAAAGCCTATTATAGTAAACTTCAACAGTCTCACACTAAGAATCCACAAAAATTTTGGACTGCCATTAATAACCTTCTTCAACCCGGCCATTCGAGTACCCCTCCACCCCTACAGTCAGAAAATAAAACCAATCTAGAAATTGCCAATGCCTTCAATACCTATTTTACGGAGACCATTCAAACCCTGGCCAGCCAACTAACCTCTGCAAACACTAACCTACCTAATGCCCAACATGACAATCTTCCTATTTTCCAGATAAAACCCATCTCAATCTCCTTTATCCAGAAACTAATCCACAAGCTAAAACCCTGTACACCCTCTGATGACAACCTACCAGCTGAATACCTTCAACTTGCAGCCAGAGCAATCGCTCATCCTATATCTATTCTTATTAACCGCACCATTTCTGAAAGCACTATCCCCAATCTTTGGAAAATCTCCCACATCATTCCCTTACATAAAGGAGGCAACTCTAATGAGTATTCCAACTATAGGCCCATAGCACTACTCTCACCTTTAGCTAAGATCATGGAGAAATGTATCCATCATCAGCTAATAGACTACCTAACCAAAAATAACATCCTGGCCAGCTGCCAACATGGCTTTAGACCCTTTCACAGCACCACCACTGCCCTACTATCTTTCACCAATACTATTAACACCAACCGTAACAATAACTACCTCTCATCTGCACTCTTCATTGACCTGTCAAAAGCCTTTGACATGGTCAATCACTCCCTACTTATTAATACCCTACAATCCCTCTCTCTGGATACAAATTCTATCCTTTGGTTCAAGTCTTACCTCAGCAACCGAAAACAAGCTTTTTTGTGGCAAAATCACTTGTCTTCATATCTCCCTGTTTTACTAGGAGTCCCTCAAGGCTCTATTCTAGGACCCCTTCTCTTCTCTCTTTTCATAAATGATCTTCATGTAGCTATTCCTCAATCCACCTGCATACAGTATGCTGATGATTCTACTATCATCTGTTCTGCAAAATCTCTCCCTGAACTTCAATCTCTAAGCCAAACTGTCTTCTCCATAGTAGAAACATGGTTCCAAAACCGGTGCCTACTCTTGAATGCCAAAAAAACCAAATTACTTCTGATTACTCCTAACAACAAGACCCCTCCCATACACTTCTCCATCCTAGCTAGTAATGGAACCCTTATATCACCTGAGCTGACCTGTAAGTTATTAGGAGTTACAATAGACAATAAACTCACTTTTGACAATCATATTAATAACACCATTAAGTCCGTTAACAGAAAATTAGGCTCCTTGTATAGGATAAGACCATTCCTTACCCCTAAAGCAAGAACTACAGTTGCCCATTCTCATCTACTCTCTACTCTCCTCTATGCTTCTCCCATTTATACTAATTTAAAACAAAACAATCTCAACAAACTTACCAAAGCCTACAACAGTATTGCGAGGTTTGTAACTGGTAAGCCCTATAGAACCCATCACTGCATTAATCTACATCAGCTAGACTAGCTTGAACTGCAAAATGCTCTGCTACTCTCTCAACTAACAATTGCTCATAAAATCTTCTACCTACCTAACAACACACCTACACTAAACAATCTTATAACACCCTATAATAATCTTCATTCCCTACGCTCCTCTAATAAACTCCTATCTTATATACCCAAATCTAACAACTTGGCTGGTGACTCCTTGTTTTCCATCACCACTGGTAAGCAATGGAACATGCTGCCACCCAACCTAACCTCAATTTCCTCCTTTCCCCTCTTCAAACATAATCTTAAAAATCACCTAAAAACCCACTGGTTATGCCCTTGCTGCAACCCTGACTAATACTCTACTCTTAGCTTGTAACCTCACTTCTCGCTCTTTCTTTAAATTACTACTCTGGCAACAAATGTTATGTAAATGTTATGTACCATAATTTGTTAATCCTGATGGTTTACTGTACAATGTTATGTTAATTCCTTCCTAAGGTACGTGGCATTGCCTCTTATTGCTTTGTATTTTCTATATTATTATTAAGTATGTGGAGCTTTTCTCCCCGGGCCTCTACTGAAAATGGAAATATCTCCAGCTAGACTAGCCCGGTCAACAAATGTAAAATAAATAATAATAAAAATAATCTGTCCCTCTTTTGCCATCCCCCACTGTTTCAGGCTTTTTCCAGCGTTCTTGTACTAAGAGATTGAGAAGTATGGAGGCATGTATGTAATGCACTGCTTGCTGATTATTTGGTGCATTTTAAGGCGGGATAGGGGTTTTGCATTTGTATAAGATGCCTAGTAACTATGAACCTGTTGTCAGTTTCTCAGTTATTCCCTATTGTAATATTACCAGTTTACCATTTTTTTGTGTAACTTAGAAAAGTAATTCTTCAAGGGCGGCAGGCAGTGAATTGGTAGATGAAACATAGAAATGTAAAATTGTTTGCCAGTAACAGACTGTTCATTATTAAAAAATCTCTTTAATGTAGAATTATTCGGATGAACTTTACTTCTGCAGAGATTGTGCTTAGTGACTTGTTGATTGTAATAACAGAACTTTGAGTGGCCTCTTATAGGTTCATAGATTAGTACTAAGCTAACTGCCCTTGTGAGCCATTTTAAGCCTAGCCAGTTATCCCTTGTGAGACTCAAACCCTGCACCTTGTGTTTGTAAGGCAAACACCATAACTATTAGGCTACCCTCCCATCCCCTTTTTATGGTTAAAATGTTCTGAAATGGGCAGGTTTGTCATTATTGGGTCATGCATTTTGTTTCATTGCTTACTGGAAAAATGTTCAAAACTACAAATTAAAAAAACACACTAACAAATGGTGCTTTATTATACAAGGAATGTAATTTAATACAATCAGCAAGGTGAATCAAAGAATACAGACATGTATGCATGGCCCTAAAAATGTGTGCAAGGAGTCCATTTTGAAAATAGCGTAAAGGTAAACTTAAGCCTCCACTGGCCAGATGCATTTTTTATGAATGTGGATTTTCATGCCGTTTCAATGGCAGAGAAGTTTATTGCTCATGCTAAGTCTGTTTTTGTTGTGAGACTGTATTGTTTAGCAAATGTCTATCTGTGTTTGTGCTATTCAAGCTTAAGCTACTGTACATATGGAGGAGGGAGGTTGCTATTCTACTTTCACTGAGCTGTAAGGTTCACTCGCCTATCCCAAAGTAAATTAAAATGTTTAGATTAACTTAAGCAACTTTTTGAAACAAGGCATGTGAGCTTATATTTTCTGAGGATATGACTTTTATACTAAAATATATGTGAAGGGGCAACTGATAAAGCAGATTTATTAAAGGAGAATTCCACTGTCCTTCACTTTCAGTTTAATTACATTTGTTCGTATGCATTTAAATGAAGGAAATGGCTGGAGTGGCTTTCCTGGGGAGTGACCGACCTGTGGGTGTGGCTTATAGGGGTGTTTCATGAGCATGGTATGGGTGGGGCTTAAGGGATTTCGGATTACTACTTCGCCTAGGGCACCAGTTCAGCTAAGGATGGCCCTGCTCCCAAAAATACCAAATGCAGCAACTACTTTGCCCTAATTCCCCCAAAGGGGAAGCCACCCAGGGATGCACTAGTTCGCGATTGGCCCTCAGGATTACTCTACGCTTTTTCCTCCTTTCCACTCATTCCAAAGGTGTTACAGAAAGCCAAATGGTCGCGAAGCAAAATGATCTTCATTGCTCTGTACTGGCCTCGTCAGATTTGATTACCATTTCCACAAACCCACCTCTTGGCGGAACCTTGGATTCTGGATCCAATTCCGGACCTTCTGACCCACTCTTCGGGAGAGTTCCATCTGTCCATCCACACCCTCAAGTTCACAGCTTGGCTGCTCCAATTCCACGACTAGCCAGGTGTTATTCTTTCATGCCAGCAGTAAGCCATATCCTAGCTTCTTCCCATAAACCTTCCACTAGGAAATTATACTCTAACAAATGGAAGAGATTTTCATGTTGGGCAGCTAAACGAAATATTGAACCTCTTACTTCCCCTATCCCAGCAATTTTAGAGTTTCTCTCAAATCTGTTTGAAGAAGGCACTGTGGCAGCTACTATTAGGGTACAATTAGCTCCTATCTCCAATTTTCATACAGGTGAAATGGATGTTCTCATTATGTCTCACAGATTATGTAAGGCCTTTCTCAAACGTACCTTTCTACTTAGGCCCCCGATTAAAGAACCAGTGACACCCTGGGATCTAAATATGTTTTTAAATTCTCTCACTACATCTCCCTATGAACCTGCTTCTACTTGTGATCTGAAATATTTATTGTGGAAAACCCTCTTTCTTGTTGCCATTACATCAGTCAGAAGAGTTTCAGAGCTGCAGGCTCTTTTAGTACATCCGCCTTACATTGTATTTCATAAGGACAGGGTATCTCTGAGAACTAATCCCTCCTTCCTCCCAAAGGTTTGTTAGGAAAACAACATAAACCAATCCATGGAATTGCCAGTCTTTTTTCCCAATTACACTAGCAAAGCAGAATATAGACTACACCAGCTTGATGTGCACAGACACTTGCGTTTCTACTTGCATAGAAAGAAAGACATTAGAAAGTCAGATCAACTTTTTATCTCCTTTACTGATAAGAAGACAGGATTACCAGTCTAAATGGCTTACGGATTGTATCATCCTTTCAAACCAAAAATAGATATACAATTACCAGGGAAGATAAAAGGTCACTCCACTAGGTCAGTCTCTCAACTTTTTTGCCTTTCAAACAAGGTTCCCTTTAGATTTGATTTGTGCAGCTGCTACATGGGCGAAACCTCACACCTTTATCACTCATTACAAAGTGGACTTGGCCTCCTGGAACAGTGCTTCCTTTGGATCCAAGGTACTGAAAAGTCTTTTTTTCCTGAGCCTCCCTAGGGTTTAGATGCTAGGGACGCTGTCCCAACCAGCATGAATTACGGCGAGATAGGACTACATAACATCTAGAAATTATGTACTTACCATAGCGTTCCATGTTTGTAGTCCATCTCGCCTATATTCATGTGACCCACCCTCCTTCCCCCTCCCGTTCCTGGAGGAACTGGTGGACAAAATTATCTGCCTGCAGAGATATGATGGCTTTCATCCTCTTCCTTGGCTGAATTATAGTGATTTGTAAATATGTATGTATGTATATGTATATATGTATATATATATATATATATATATATATATATATATATATATTTATGTATGTATGTTTATATACATATAGAAGAGAAGGTGCTTCTTGCTTGCTTGCAAACAAGATCTGGGGATGTAGCCTGGGGCATCATGCGATAGTGGTTAGCCTCAAGCCACTGGAAGCTCTTGAGCTTTAGTATTCGGCAGAGTTGGAGTCGAGGATTGGCTCTGAACCCAACCGGCAAGAATATAGGCGAGATGGACTACAAACATGGAACGTTATGGCAAGTACATAACTTCTAGTTGTAGTGAAAAATTAGTGGACAAGATTCATGTTGAAACATTGGCCAATACGATGAATTCAGTAAGAACTGCTGATAATGATACTTATATAGAGCCAGTGCTTCAAGGACCGCTCTCAGGCTTAGGGTATCTTTAATCGCTAAGTTTACGAATGATGTGAATGTAATATGCACCATTATAAATAATAATTGGCACTTTTTAATGACAGATCAACAGATGGCCGATTGTAGCTGGAGGGATACCCACATTTACTTACAAGAATAATAGAAGCTTAAAACAATTATTATGTTACCACAAATATCGTAGGATGTCCAGAGGGAACAGGATGGGCACGTTTTCTTGCAGAACTTGTCAGGTCTGTAAAGTTATAACTAAGCAACAAGAATTTATTCATCCCAATATGATGTTTAAATTTACACCAAGATTTTATGCTGACTGCACTACCATGCATGTAGTTTATTTAGCTACCTTACCTGCAATTCCTGCCCTTGCTTTTATGTGGGTAAAACCATTAAAAGGTAACAGATGAAAATAACTCGAGGGTAAGATTGGGAGCAGAAGAGAAAAATTGAAAAAACAAAATACTCCCAATGTATACAGGACTTAGCTTTAATAAAAAATAAAAGAAAAAATAAGCACTTTTGCAGACAAACACTGTCGCTTCATCAGACTAGTCTGATGAAGCGACAGTGTATGTCTGCGTAAGCGCTTACTTTTTCTTTTATTTTTTATTAAAGCTAAGTCCTGTGTACATTGTGAGTATTTTGTTTTTTCAAAACCATTAAAAGGTTGAGGGACGGGGTAAGCAGACATTTGTATGAGATAAGAACTAAAAACATTAAAAATGCATTAGCCAAGCATATGCTTGAGCAACCAGACCACAGTTTCAGTTTCAGAGTACTACAGCAGGTTAATGGTACTATGGGGGGGGGGGGGTGATATTAATAACTACTTAGAACGAGCAGAGTTACATTGGATTTTGAAGTTACAGGCTCATAGATATCCAGGAATCAATGCTAATGTTAGCATAAAACCCACCATGAGTGGGCATAAACTTAATGTGTAAGGTGAGATGGCTTCTGTTTCATGTGTTGTTCTGTGATAGGATGGTTTGATTTATAAAATGACTTTGTGTTAGTACTATGCTAGGATCTGAAGAAGCGTGCAACACGAGAAAGCATTTAACTCTTTGTCTTTTATTTTTATTAAAGTATACTTCTACTGTGGCTGCCTTACTGGTTTTTGTTATTTGTTCACCATTTTTTCCAGTTTTGGCATTTGGGCGTTGCTAGGTGGTTTTGTTTTGCTGTGTTACTGAAGAGACACCACAACTCCAGGACTTCATCTGTTGTGCCAGCTTCTCAATCCTCCAGATGTTTGACTGAAGCAGATGTGGATAGGATGATGAGGAAATTTCTCTTGATGAAAATACAAATGGTGGTTCTCCCGGCACCTACTCCATCAGCTCTGGATACCTTAATAAGTACTACTCCACCAGTTTTGTCTCCTTTTCCAATTTGAACTTTGTTTTCAGAGTAGTTGGAACTGAGAATCCCAGAGCCATCCATCTCAGATTTGAAGTTCACCGTATCGTCTTCTCTAGTACCATCACTGAGTGGACTGCTCCAAACATGTTGGAGCCAGTTGACTGTTGGAGCTGTAACATGGGCGCCAGATCCAGGATGTTCGAGTCGACTCCGAGATTGTCAGAGCTGTCTCTGTCCCTTGGAGCCTCAGCCGTTGACAGCTGAGTTCCAACCCTTGCTTTGAGCAGTCTGCCTTCAGGTTGGAGGGAATCAACAATTCAGAAGCATGTTTCCTTGGGGCATTCTGACTTTGAGGTAGTGGAGACAGTTTTTCTCTACTCCAAGAGAAAGGATGCATCTACCACTCACTTCCCAAAACCACTTATCTTTACGTGAAGAGCCTCAACATCCTACTCCACCAGGGCAGCCAGCTCAAAGTCTCCACGATACCACTCAGAGTATATTGATTTCTACCGATACTTCTCCAGAACACCCTGCTGAAGTCCCTAGGAAGAGAAAGTGTAAAAAGAGGCAGTTAGACTCCCTCAACAGTCTGTCATAGAAGATACTGATTACAATGAGGGGCAAGGGTCCCCATTGTCACCATCTGATGTCTCCTTTGGAGACATCCTAGAGGTCCCAAAACAAAGAGATGGTTGATCTACCAATACTATGTTCATCCTCCTAACAGGGAGTTTAGGGCAATGGACAGATTTGGGAAGTGTGTCTATGCTTCAGCGACCTCTACAGTTTGATCGCTGAACTATTTGGTCCCACTTTACTAGACGTCAGAGGAATTTGATTAATTCATTAACCCCGAGTACCTTTTCACAGCGCCTCTGCGCTTACCTCCAAACATGCTGTGAGAAGATAGTAATTGTATGCAGTTACATCCGAGTCCATTCCACAAGTGCATTTAATTTTTAAACACACACAAAAAACTTCGAAAAGTTTGAAACACTGCGAAAACAATAAGTGAGTCCAACAGAACACAGCCACAAGATAAATCCAAGAACCTTTACTTGTTAACGTTTTCGTGTACAGGAATACATACACTTCTTCAGACAAGTAACACTGAAACCTCTTGTGAGTTTAAATATACTCACATATTCTAGTAATTGTTTAATTTTAATCATAATCAATTTACTAAACAATCTACCAATTAAACAATTAACAAATACATTGATTCAAACCTTTTAAAAATGCAGCTTAATATAAAGTATTCACTTAAAAAAATATATATATATTCCTAGTGAAAAACTAGTATATCAAGAACACCATTCTCTACTAGATTAGAAAATATTAAAAAAAATATATATATGTATACACAAAAAGTAAAAATAAAAAATATTAATGAATTAATAATAATGAATAAATACATAATATATTCATATTAAATTCATATTAAATTCATGATAAATTCGTTGTATGTTCATAATACATTCAGCAGGTTGATTCAAAAATGTACCCTTATATCAAATTCATGCAAGCTTAGAAAATAAAAATAAAAATAAAAATAGAGATAAAGATAAAAATAAATATATTAATGTAATATAAATATACATATAAGAAATATAAGTGTAAATTTACCTAATAAGAGCTTTTTGCTTTAAGAGACATTTAATAGAACACGTCCCATTAATCCCTGGGTGGGCATAGGCGTTTGTTTTTAGTTGCCATAGCAACTCACTTTCTTCCAATTTAAGATGCCATGGCCCACCCCTAGGGTTGATGTCTATTTTTTGAACCACATTGAACAAAAAACCATGGTTGTTGTTTTCTATAATATGTTTTGCTAATGCATTCGTTATAACCCCTTTTGAGATTGCATACATATGCTCATAGATGCGTTGTTTTAAGTGTCATTCGGTTTTTCCGAAATAGAAAGCAGGGCATAGTGTACAGGTAGCAAGGTACACTACGCCTTGAGTGAAACAATCACATCTTTGGTTAATGTAGTATCTCACTCCTCTAATGGAGAAAGTAGTTCCTGTTTTAATGTACTTGCAATAAGGACAACGTCCACATTTAAACATGCCTTTATTAGCCTTATAAGTTCTAAGAGGGAATTCAAGTAGTGTTTTTAATGAAGGTGCCTTTCTATATACTACTACTGGTTTGCCTCCTAAATTATTGTTCAAGTGTAAACTCTGTGTTAAAAATTCCCAATTATTATTTAATATACGACGGGTATCCGCTGCCAGTTCATTGTATTCGGTAAGAAAGCTGATGTTGTAGTTAACCTTAATTTTATTATCATTACTGTTAATATTAATGTTAACTTCTCTCGGATCTGTATGGATAAGGTGTTCGCCCAAAGTTGATCCATTTATAGCATCTACTACTGACGTTTCATTATCCACCTTAAAAATAGGGCCCAAAAGACCATTTTTCCTTTTCAATTCTACTTCCTTAATAACTCGATTAACCAGTCTACTAGGGTATCCTCTATTTTTAAACATACCCACTAAAAGGCCACATTCATCTCTAAAGCTGTTATCTTCTGAACACATTCGAGAGGCACGCACAACCTGGCCTTTAACTACGCCTCTCTTTTGAAACAAGGGATGGGAGCTGGAGAAGTGTAGAAAGGAATTACTATAATGAGGTTTCCTATATATACATGTAGTGAATTTCCCTTTTTCCATATCCTTTTTTATCTCAATATCCAAAAAATTAATTGATACCTCGTTATAGTTAAAAGTGAATTGCAAAAAAGGAACGAAAGAATTCATCAATTCAATCAATTTTATAGCCTCTTCTTCACTTCCCTTCACTATCATCAGAATATCGTCTTGGTACCTTGTGTACCAAATGACCATATCCCTATATAATTGATGTAAAAATAAGTAAGTATGCTCCCAATAAGCCATGACGGAGTTAGCAAAGGTTCCACCACATGGGGAACCCATTGCTACTCCTGTCACTTGCAAGTACAACTCTTTTTTAAAAAGGAAAAAATTGTTACTCAAAACAAGTTCTAGTAATCCAACAACCAAGTCTATGTCCTCTCCTGGAAGATGTTTACTAAGTAGGTAGTCCCTAACCCAATTAATACCAGTCTCCTGTGGGATGGTTGTATAAAGGTCCTTGACGTCAGCCGTTAAAAAACAAAGCTTAGAATCAAAAGGAATGTGATTAAGACTGTCAAGGACAAACCAGGAGTCTTTGCAAATTTGAGATTCATTTTTAAGGACTTCTTTAAGTTTATTATGGGTGGGCCATGGCATCTTAAATTGGAAGAAAGTGAGTTGCTATGGCAACTAAAAACAAACGCCTATGCCCACCCAGGGATTAATGGGACGTGTTCTATTAAATGTCTCTTAAAGCAAAAAGCTCTTATTAGGTAAATTTACACTTATATTTCTTATATGTATATTTATATTACATTAATATATTTATTTTTATCTTTATCTCTATTTTTATTTTTATTTTTATTTTCTAAGCTTGCATGAATTTGATATAAGGGTACATTTTTGAATCAACCTGCTGAATGTATTATGAACATACAACGAATTTATCATGAATTTAATATGAATTTAATATGAATATATTATGTATTTATTCATTATTATTAATTCATTAATATTTTTTATTTTTACTTTTTGTGTATACATATATATATATTTTTTAATATTTTCTAATCTAGTAGAGAATGGTGTTCTTGATATACTAGTTTTTCACTAGGAATATATATATATTTTTTTAAGTGAATACTTTATATTAAGCTGCGTTTTTAAAAGGTTTGAATCAATGTATTTGTTAATTGTTTAATTGGTAGATTGTTTAGTAAATTGATTATGATTAAAATTAAACAATTACTAGAGTATGTGAGTATATTTAAACTCACAAGAGGTTTCAGTGTTACTTGTCTGAAGAAGTGTATGTATTCCTTTACACGAAAACGTTAACAAGTAAAGGTTCTTGGATTTATCTTGTGGCTGTGTTCTGTTGCATTTAATTTTTAAGCTGTATTGCAGCTCCACTGTTAAAAACTAAGTTGAAAACTAAGTTGAAAAAGTACCTGAACTTTTTCATGTACTTTCTCAACTTATTGTGAAGTTGCATGATGTTTATATTTAACTTTTTGGAGAAAATCGGCTTTATATGCAAGTAATTTTAGTAAGTCAATTCTCTCTCTGCATTCCAAGGAGCGAGTGATGGCAGCCAATCAGATTATGTCATGTCAACCCGCCACTTGCATAATTCTGTACTTAATTAAAAGTATTATCAGGACAGATTGGTAGTCATGCTATACCAGTCATGTTACTTTTCCTTTAACGGGGCAACAGCTTCCTTGGCACAAATAAATATCTACATATAAGCTCTTTGGGTTAACCTAGGTAAACTACACAGTGACTCGCCTACCAAAAAAAAAAAAAAAAAAAAAAAAAAAAAGGACGCAGTAGAAACTCCCCACTAGTATACTAACGGAAAACACAAAAGACAAGAACACAGGCTGATGTCATGCCTTATTTTTCACAAATATCAAAACAGGAAGCTTATAACTTTGCCAATAACGATGTAAAAGCAAGAATAAAAAAAAGGTGTCTTTCTTCAGAGTCTGCTCTGATGTTGACAACTTCTTTGTCAAAAGCTTCAAATTAGGGATTGCTATAATCAAATTCTGGTTTATAACGTCTTCTATAATTCATAACTAAAAGACAAGTTAAGCGCTGTTGATTACATATTCAAATTTTGTTTCACAATTACGAGCACATACAAGTGTGCCAATAATCAACGTCACGAGGAATGGTGTGCTCAAATTACATCCAAAAGCCTTTAGTCACTAACTTCTATAAAGACATTCAAGGCAATCCCAAACCTTTTAACACTGTATAAAATGAATACAAATCTGCAAGATGTGCTTCTTATTCCACAGTATGTACCATGTACTCTACGTGTCCTACAACAAAAAAGCTGCACAGTCATAAATATTCACGTCTAAATCCTTAGTGACTGGAATAAATCTGTTTATGGTTTTAAATGCAGCATATATTTGTTACTACATATACCAACTGGAAGTTAAATGAATGCCAACTTTCAGAATGACAACACCGTTGACGAGGCCAAGCAAGCTGTTGCCCCATTAATGGAAAAGTACCACAGTCGGTTATGATATAATTAAAAACCAGTATTGTGCTACATGTTATAGTTTATTTGTCTTATGTGGCAGATGGTTAATATTAATAAGAAAGCAGCAGATTCCTTTCATTCACCGAAGCGACCACTTTACTTTGCAATCATCCTGTGAAAAAATACTATTCTAAAGTAGGCAGAAGCTTAACGGGTCATGCTTACCCATTCTACACAACCCACTCTGTGGCTTATTTTAGAGTAATGACAGCTAAATATTGATAGTATTATCCAGCGGCTCTTGAATGGTAAGAGAAAAATATTAAAAGTTACCATGCTCAATAAAAACAGGTGCATTTTGAGTCCACTTTAGCTAAAACAGAGGAATGAAGCTTTTGATTCGCATTGGAGATGGCCTTTTGAAATAAAGTGCTTAAAATCTAATGGCTAGTATATAAGCCAGAGTATAGGGAGTGTATGAATGGGGTTTTATTTTAGATGGAATCCGTTAGGTTATTCTCATTTTGGTTCTTTAAAATGTATTGGTAAAAAAGAAACTTTAAAAGTGCATTTTTTATTTTATTTATTTACACTTTGTTAACACGAAATCAGCCAGGTAACACAATGCTGTATGCTGTAATTTTGTATGTTAGTATTTATAATACAGTATAGTTTTGAGTTGTATATAAAGCATAAGATGCTAAAAGATGGTCGACATTTTAAAATTATGCTGCTGCTTCCGGGAAAGAAAAGCCTCAAGGGGGTTTGTCAGCCTGTGTTCTCATATGGTAAGCCAGCAAATTAAATGTTTTTGTTTTATTGCTTTGCTTTTCAAATGAGATTTGTAAGAGTATCAATACTGTTGCTGAAGTGTTGTCGTTTTCCTTAAATGTTGGTTGCAAGACTAAAGGCCCCTTGTTATTAGAGCTAGTGCAGTCATGCTTGTCTAAACTGTTTATGGGTGCTGAATATGTATACTGAGTGGCTGAGACTATACTTGTTTTAGAAAGCAGTTTTCTTGCAATTATATGGCTCAATGTATTGGAAGGGATCTTCACTGCATTGGAATCCTTTTTCTGGAAAGGCCCATTTGATAAAAGTGCTTGCATAGTTTTGACAGCACTGGTCGTGTTGTGTTGATGTGAGTATTAAACTTTGCCCTGAGTTAGTTTGGATTTTGTTTCATTAAGCAGTTTATTATATGCGAGGAACATCATTTTAATCTCCGTGAAGCAGTATATATACTAAAGAATTTAGTAATGCGTTTCTTTTAATTTATTTTTTTATGTGTCAATTGTAGAGATGTGGCTTGTGATTGTTTATAAATGTGGTGTGTTGTATTTAGATAATGTGGCATAAGCTTGTTTAGGTATGTTCATTCCCATTTCTTTTGGAAAAAAGAAATATACCTGTTTGCCTCGTTCATGTGTTTCTAGGTTTTCCATTGGACTTTTTTTTTTTTGGCCTCTTCCCCCTGGATGGCTGGGTTTTGGGAACTTTTTATAGTGTGGAGCAGATGGAGCTTTTTAGAAACAGCTTACACCGTCCTTCTTCCCTGTCTCTTTTGTGGCATACATTGACTTTCCTATTTTCGTATTGAGTGCATGTTCATCTGTGGACGTCTGTCAGTGCTCTCATTCTCATCTGGGGTACACCATCAGTCCACCTGCAGACATCTGTCAGTGCTGTCCTTCCCGTCTGGGGTCCACCGGTCCACCTGCGTACATCTGTCAGTTCACCTGTGGACATCTGCCAGTGCTCTCCTTGTCTGGGGTACACTGCATGCCTTTTGTTGATACTTCTGTTCATGGTGTTCACCTTATGCTGCAGGCAGGATGGAAGGCCCTGACCTTCCCTTTGACATAGGATTCCTCCAGCCACTTGACCCTGCTTTCCCCCAGCTAGTTGAGCCCAGGGTGCCAGCCTCATACACAGTCTGTGTGCCATCTGTCTGGTTGGACTGTTACTGTTTTTACATTTGTTAGTTTCCACTACATCTAGTTAAAGATTTGCTATCTCCTTCACTGCTTCATGTAAGTATTATGTTTGGCTATGTATCATTTTCATAGTTCTTCACCTGTCATGTGGTAACTGTTTGTGTAGCTAGGGACCAGCCAGCTGTACAGCTATATCTAGAGGGATGTGATTTCATACAGACTTACTTATAGAACTGCTTTTGTTCATGTTAGGGTTTTGCTTTTCAGGGTCCAAAGGGCAGTCATGTTGCTGTATATATATATATATATATATATATATATATATATATATATATATATATATATACAGTCTTGCTTGTATATATACAATGTATATATATATATATATATATATATATATATATATATATTTGTGCATATGTGTGTATATGGATATATATGTATGCACATAATGTACTTGCACATATATATACATTGGTCACATGTATATATATATATATATATATATATATATATATATATATATATATATATATATATATAATTTTGGTGATTGTGCATATCTCAACATTTTCCTGAACGGGTCATTTGGGTGAATGCTTCATTTAGGGAAATGTGTATAACATGTACTAATGAAGATGTTGGTAGAGGAAATAATTAATGTGAAGTTGTTCAATCTCGCCGTTCATTCTTCACTGATGGGTTCAGAGCCAATCTTCAACTCCGACACGGCCATTTAGCAAAGCTCAAAAATTACCAGTAGCTCAAGACCAAGCCCCTTATCCCATGATGCACTGCTGGAATTACCTCAGATCTAGTTTGCCGCAGCACTGATCTCTTGGTTTCCAGCGTTGCTCAAGACTTTTTGTGGGATATTCAATATTATTCTAGCATGTCCAAAGGTCAGTTGTCAATCTCCTCTCTGGTCCAGCTGGTGAATCTGGGAATCTTGAGGCAATGTTATAACTGCCTCATGTACACAGACAACCCTCTCCTCCTCCCACATAACACAAATACTTGCGAGAGATGCAGCTATTTAGCCAAACTGGAGGCTGAGCTCTCTCAACTCAGGACTGGCAAGACCAGACAGGAGGAGAAGGCAACTACACACACCACAAAACCAGCCTCACATAATGCTACCACACCACTGAATCAAACGCATAAACACACAAAGACATACTCGGAGGCTCTGAGTATTTACCTAAACAGCAGAGGCCTCCAAAGCAGACACCCAAACAACTTCTACCTCAAGACACCCCACAAGCAACACATAAACCACAAAAGCAGTGTGCAAAGCAGTCACAGCCCTTAAGGCCAAATACAACACCAAACATACTTGTCATAGGTGACTCCATAGTCAGACACACTGACGTCCCACTCACCAGGCTGAACAAGGAGAGGGTCACAGTAAGCTGCCTATCGGGCGCTAGAATCCGCCACATAACACAAGCACTCGGATCACTCCACGGCAAGTACAAATATGACACAGTCATTGTCCATGCTGGTGTGAACGACCTGAGACGTACCTCCCTGGACTACATGAAAAGAGACATAGAGGAGCTCTCTGATTATGTAGCCCAGGCAGGTATGACCCTGACCCTGAGCAGTATCCTTCCTTCACCAAGAATGATGCCACAATATAGAGACAAGATGATCAGCTTTAACAATTGGCTTAATGTCTGGTGTCATTCAAAGGGGTTCCAGTGTCTGTCTGCCTGGGATGACATGCTTGACAAGCCACGCTGCTTGAGGGACGGCTTGCACCTGTCACCCTGGGATTCGGATATTGGCTAAGGCTCTTGCCACCCCATAGTGCCTTTTTAGGCAAGGCTCAAATTCTAAACCTACCACCCTAGAAAACAAAAATGGGAAGAAACTGAGGGTAATGCTGCTCAATGCCAGAAGTCTAAATCTCAAAATGCACGCACTCTAGGCCCTTCTCAGTATGGAGAACATCGATGTCTGTGCTGTAACTGAAACCTGGTTCAAGGCTCCTGAGAGCACCCCGGCACTATTAGGTTTTACCTCATATCATGCGTTCGGCCCCAAAACCCGGACCACACCACAAAAGGAGGCGGTGTATCCATATTCATAAAGGATACCCACACCTCCAGGTTGGTGGCAACGCACGAAGCTTCGGAAACCATCCAGGTGCAACTAACCATAGGCAAAACTGCTCTACAAATTGTAGCATGCTACAGGCCACCCTCTCAAACTCAGGAAATCCACACAGCCTTCCTGAAGACACTGGAGGGTATAAATGTATCTCCAAACACCATCATATTGGGTGACTTCAACTACCCGAATATAGACTGGGAACATTACTCAAGCCCTAACTTTCTAGCCCAACGGTTCCTGGAGTTCATAAATTCAAATGCCATGGAACAGCTAGTCACTGTTCCCACGAGAGGAGAAAATATACTAGATCTCATTATCACAAACATGGGGACAAAATGCTCCACACCGGAAGTATATCCCTCATTGGTGAGATCTGATCATAAACTAATCTCACTGGAAATCCACATCCGCCCCACCCCAAACAAAAAGACCACAGTGAAGAACTTCTCTAAAGCAAACTTCACACTACTCAAGACTGGTGTGGTATCCTTCAAGGCCCCTGAGCCAGTGGAAACCACAACCCAAGCTGCGGAAGCCCTTACAAATGCCTTCTATGAACACCTCCAGGACTGCATGGATCAGGCAATCCCAAATAAAACCAAGACTCTTTCCACAAAGGGCAAACGTCCAGTCTGGTGGACCCCAGCCATTAACAAACTTTACAATAAGAGGAGAAAGCTATTACATGATAGAACAAAATCCATAAAAGGGAAGTCACCCCTGATCATTATTAGTAAAAAAATACGAGCACTCATAAAATCAACTAAGGCCAATTTTGAGAGAAAAATTTCCATGGATTCAAAGGACAATCATAAGGCCTTTTTCAGCTATGTTAGGAACCTGGGTGGAAACTCCCAGATATGCTCAGAATTAGTCCAAAATAATACAAAATTCACTGAACCCACAGACATTGCCAACATACTGGCAGACAGGTTCAGTGCAAACTTCACCCCCCCCTCTCCCCCCCTAACGGAAAGATAACTATCCCAGCGGAGTGTAGCCTCCCCGACATCTCAAATGCGCAGGTGAAAGCTGCTCTCTCTAAAGCTAAAAACACAGCATCAATGGGACCGGATGGTGTCCCCGGCTGTGTGCTACACGAGCTAAATGAGGAATTAAACCGGCACATAAGGCAGCTGTTTAATCTCAGCCTTACCACAGGATACGTGCCCAAGGAGTGGCGTTCGGCAACTGTGGTCCCACTCCACAAAGGCGGTGCCTCTACAGACCCTGATAATTACCGCCCCATAAGCTTAACAAGTCTAGTCTGCAAAGCTATGGAGAGGATCATAATGGAGCTCATAAACAAAGATATAGGGGACTTGCAGACATTGGACCCGACCCAGTTTGGCTTTGTCAAGGGAAGATCATGCCTTTTGAATTTGGTCAACTTCTTCGAAACAGTCACCAAGGCCATTGATGAGGGAAAGGCAGTCCATACAGCCTACCTTGACCTTGCAAAGGCTTTCGACACAATACCCCACTCGGGTATTGTAGAAAAACTTACCAGCTTAAATGTAAACCCATATGTCACAAGATGGTTTGCAAACTGGCTTAAGGACAGAACCCACAGGGTTAGAGTTGCTGGCGCTATGTCAGACTCCAAGCCGGTCACAAGTGGTGTCCCACAGGGCTCGGTCCTTGGCCCCCTATTGTTTGGCATCTACTTCTCAGAAGTACAGGCCAACATGGGAGGACTTTGGCTGACAAAGTTTACAGACGACTGCAAACTGGGCGCCATAGTGGAAAGTGCATCGGACACAGATATCCTTCAGAAGGGACTCACGGAAACAGATAGCTGGTGCCAGAGCCATGGCCTGAAGTTAAACACCAAAAAATGTATAGTCATACCCTTCGGGAAAAACAAGGTAACCCCAAGCTACCATATAGGTGGCAATCCACTAAGCACAGAAGAGGTTATCAGGGACCTGGGGACCCAGGTTGACAGTGGCCTTTCTTTTGACACTCACGTTGCTAAAGTGGTTAGAAAGACCTTCTACATTGCCCACCTGATCATGAAGGGATTCACATCCAGATCTAGTGAGGTCATTGTTTCCCTGCACTCTTCACTTATCAGACCAATGATCGAGTACAATGCCCCATTCGGGATGTATCTCACCCGACATCTGCAGCAATTGGAGAGACCCCAAAAGTTCCTCAACAAAAGGATAAAGGGACTCCAAAATCTGTCATATGCTGCCAGATTGAAGAAACTCCAGCTCTATTCAGTCGCATACCATCTGCTCAGAGGTGACATGTGCCTGACATACAAGGCCATGTCCAACCCGGAATTAATGGACATGCTCCACCTCAAAAAATCCAAATCCACCAAAACCACTGGAGCAAGCGACTTAAACCTTAGCACGGGCATAAATAGGATGTGCTGGAGGGATAGATTTATCACTCAGAGACTCCCTATGCTGTGGAATAAAATCCCAGTCCATGTGAGGCAGAGCACCTCACTGGCTCTTTTCAAGAGAAATCTTGACCTGTGGATGGGAGATCGTAGGTTTACCCCAGGAATCATCTCTGTGTCACTGCTGGACAGAGGCACAACAAACTAATGGGCACAGTATTTTTTCATATAAGGGGTGGTGTAAGCCACAAAAATTTGGGCTAGGCTTATAAATGCCTTAGGGCAGATAGCCTAGTATAAACCTATGAACCTATTTGCAAGTTTTCTTCATTTTTTTCTTAGATATATTTAGACTGTTGTTTAGAAGTGTTACCCTTTCCCTTTAATAGCTTTTGCTTCTAGCCATGTTATTCATGACTTTTTTGCTTCTTGGCCCTTGGCCTGTAGTAGTGTAGACCAGTTTAGGAGTTTATATTAAAATTCTATATTGTATTTTATATATATCTAGAGTGGCCCCTTTGGGCTTTTGTTTGTGATAGTGTGTTTTTTGATCATAGCAGTTGTTTATAGTTCTTCATAGTTGATAGTTTTTCTATATATATCTATTATGTCTGAAGATAAAAGAAAAACACCCGAAGTCTGGCTTTAAAAAATGTCCAGACTGCGGACAAAAAATGTCTGTGACAGATACACACGTTCAGTGCGTTTATTGTTTGGGTGAGGTGCACCTTCAGGAGTCCTGCAGTATCTGCCACTTCTTTTCTACTAGGGTGCTGGCTGAGAGGAAGAGGAAACTTATAGATTGAGGTATCCTTAAGCAGTCCTTTGTAGAAGCTTTGTCTGACCAGGATGGGGCCAGCAAATCTTCAAAATCTTCCTCAGAGTCTAAGGCAAAAAAATAAAAAAAAATCGAATATACTGTGACTTCGGCTCCACAGTCTTCAGAGCCGACAGTCTGTTCTTTTCTGAGATGGGACTCTGGCTTGGAACCGGTCTCCAAGACTCCCTCTTCTCCACTTCTCCAGTCGGCACCATCAGTGCTTTCTTCCAGGTCCTCTGTTAGGCTTTTGGATTGGGATATGGATTGACTGATACAGAAGCTGTTAATGGCACCAGGCCTAGCTAAATTGCTGTTGGTTCCGACCCGGGCGTCGGAACCGAAGACCACACTTCTGGAATTGACTACTCCTCCTCCAAGTCATACCTGTCTTTCAGAGCTGGAGGAGGCTGACTTGATGATTGTAGAACCCTTGGAGCCAATGGTTGTTCCAGTGTCATTGGCTCCATCTGCTTGGACATCCTCGGTGCTGACGGGGGACTCTAGGAGCCGACGCTCCTCTGTCAGATCCAGGGAGGGTAGTCGCACTGACTTGGTGCCGAATCTTCTTCTCAGGGCTTCGGCTCGGGTGAGCTCGGCTCCTACCTCGGGCTTGAAGCCCACGGCATCAGTGCAGGAGAGGATCGCGGTCCCTTCGGGTCCGTCAACTCCTTCTCATCAGAGCCGTGCTGCTTTCGAAGCCATGAGGTGAGTGTTGTCTCCAAAGACTTCCTCATCACCAGGTTTGGCCTCTTCTTCCCTTAAAGTGCTTCTGTCAGCTTCTGCCACCATAGGTCACTCCAAGTGTAGAGACCCACAGCCTCCGGTAGCCCCATTGGGCACTCCCTGCTCTTCTGAGACTTCCCCAGAAGTTCCCACTGAGGAAGTCCCCAGAAAGAGACTGTGCAAGAGGAGGCACTTGGACTACCCACAGGAGTCCTTGACATCTGACACCGACTTCGATGAGTCAAAAAGGTCCCCTCGATCCCCCTCTGAGGACATCTTCTTTGCAGAGATACTTGAGATCCTTAGGCAGAGGGGTGATTGGCAGTCCAAAACCATACTGAGGATGTGTCCGTTCTTCTGAAGGCTTTCGAGTTTCAACCTTCCACCTCCTGGGTGTCTCCACTCTACGATGAGCTTATGCAATTGGTTTCTCATAGAGCGTGGGAGTTGCCGGAGAAATCCTTTCTGTCTAAAGGAGTTCCTGTTGATGCCATGGTGGTGGTGGCAGCTACCAAGAAGAAATTGTCTGAAACTTCCGCATCTATCCATCCTCTTAACAGTGAGTCCAGGATCATGGATAGATATGGGAAACACATGTTCAGTTCAGTGACTTTCACTCTTCGATCACTGAACTATCTGACCCATTTCACCAGACTGCAAAGCGATCTCCTTAAGGAGCTGGGAGATTCTATTCAGGGTACTGTAGCTGCAGGCGTCTCTGACAAAGTTTCTGCCCAGCTTGCTACCCTTAATTCCATTGTGAACTCGTCCATGTGTCTCATATCATATGCAGCTGATGGTTCGAGTAGGGCTGCAGGTACAGGGATTGCTCTTCGCAGGCATGCCTGGATGTGCCTCTGTTCCTTTGAGGAGCCTTTCAAGTCTTCCTTCGTAAACACCCCATTTGATGGCTCATCCTTGTTTGGGCCAAAGGTAAAGGAAACATTGACCAGATGTGAACAGGAGGTAAAGACTCTGTCTGCTGTCAGCATCCGTTTTTCCACCCCTACTCGGCCTTATCCCAAAGGCAAAAGGGAAGGGAAGATGTGGTTCCAGAAAGCCCAAGGAGCCTTTCAGGACACACGTGGGGAACCCCCCTCTAGGGGCAGAGGAGGGGGTAATAATGGAAGATGCTGCCCTCGAGGCAGAGGGCGTCCGCAACACCAGGATGACAGAGATCACTTCTCTGGCCAACCCTACCAGCGCTCCTGAGAAGAGACCCACCTGTCCTGCTCTGGAGGCGGTCGGGGGTCACTTATCTTTGTACCCAGAAGCCTGGCTAGATATTACAAATGACAGATGGGAACAAAGCATAATTTTCAGAGGGTATTTCATACTGTTCTCCACTCCACCCATTCCCGTCAAGAGAATCCTGGACGTTCCACCCAGTTACAGGGAACAAGCAACCACAGAGGTCCGCAAGTTGCTAGAAAAAAAAGAGTCATCCAGCCAGTCTCAGCAGACCAAACAGGATTCGGAACTTACTCAAGATTCTTTTTGGTTCCAAAGAAAACAGGGGACTGGAGACCCATTTTGGACCTCAGCAGACCGAGCCAATTTGTGAAAAAAGAGAAGCTTTGGATGGTCACACTTCAGTCCATACTTCCCTTTTTAGGGAAGGACAATTGGACGTGCTCGATCGATCTCAAGGATGCGTACTACCACATAAAAATGACCAGACCATCCAGAGATCATCTGCATTTCTGGTTGGGAGCCAGTCACTTCCAGTTTTGAGCCCTGCCCTTTGGTCTCACTACGGCCCCCAGACTGTTTACCAAATGTATGGTCGTGGTCACGGCTCATCTGAGGAGTCTAGGATTCCAGGTATTTCCATACCTAGAAGATTGGCTCCTTAACTCCACCACCAGGCATCAACTGATTCAGGCAACAAAATCCACTCTGACACTCTGCAATCACTTAAGCATTATGGCCAACTTCGGAAAGTCTGCCTTGTTGCCTTCGCAGCATATCGTCTTTATAGGGGCATAGTTAGACACTTCAACCACCCCTCTACATCTTCCAGTCAAAAGGGTATCAATTCTTCACCAACACATCACTTCAATGGTGTCAAAGAACAGAGCTCCAGCCGCAGAGGTCTTGAAAGTACTAGGTTTTATGGTGGCAGCAAATTTAGCCATTCCACTGGTGAGGATGCATATGCGGATTCTTCAATGGCTTCTGTTCACTCAATGGTCTTACCAGGAACTGCCAATGAACCATATGATTCGGATTACAAACTCTTGCAAGAGGAATCTTCAGTGGTGGTTGATGTCTTTACATGTCACAATAGGACGCCCCTTTGTACTCCCCCCTCCAGTAGCCACTGTGACCATGGACGCTTCCCTGATAGGGTGGGGGGGCATTTTCTGGGAAAGACTGCCCAAGTCATATGGATGGATCAAGAGTCACATTTGCATATCAGTGTTCTAGAGATGAGAGCAGTACTTCTGGCATTGCAGTACTTTCAGGACTCTCTTCCTCTAGGGAAAATTGCCATACAGACAGACATGTCAGTGGTCTGGTATTTGAACAAACAGGGCGGGACCAAGTCTTACCCCCTTTGCCAAGAAGCCCTCAGAGTTTGGCTGTGGGCTGTGTCATCCCAGCAATTTCTGTTGACAATGCACATCCCAGGGAAATCCAACGTGATAGCGGGACAAGCTGATCAGGACAGTTTTATTGCCACATGAGTGGTCCCTCAAACAGGAAATTGTGGACAGGATTTTCCGCAAATGGGGCCAGCATTGCTGTGATCTTTTTTTCCGGCCACATCAACACCAAATGCAGAAGCTACTCTGCCCTGATACCCCCTCCGGGAGAACCCCCGAGGGATGCACTCGTACACAATTGGCCCCCGGGTCTCCTCTATGCATTTCCCCCAATTCCGCTGATACCCAGATTTTTACAGAAAGCAAAGTCACTGGGAAGGACTGTCATTCTTATAGCCCCTCATTGGCCTTGGCAGATTTGGTTTCCATTTCTTTACCATCATCTCTTGGAGGATCCATGGATCCAGGACCCAGTTCCAGACCTTCAGACACACCCATCAGGGGACCTCCATCCTTCCTTGTAGTCACTGAAGCTAACCGCTTGGCTGCTCCATTTCTCCATATAGCCAGGCTTCATAATCTTTCATATGTCCCCAGTCAAATTTTGTTGGCCTCCCACAAACCTTCCACCAGAAAATTATATCTTAGTAAGTGGAAGAGATTTTCCATTTGGGCATCTAACAAGAACCTTGATCCTTACCAAGCTCCATTGTCATCCATATTAGAATTCTTAACTGAGATTTTTCACGAAGGAGCAGCAGCTGCTACTGTTAGGGCCCAGTTAGCAGCTATATCTAATTTTCATCTAGGTATTGATGGACTAAATATTATGCAACACCAGTTATCCAAGGCCTTCCTCAAAGGTACCTTTCACATGAGACCTCCAGTGAAGACTCCTTATGCTCCATGGAGCTTGAATTTCATGCTATCCTGTATTATTCTTCCTCCCTTTGAACCAGCATCATCTAGTGAGCTCAAGTTTCTGTCATGGAAAACTATTTTTCTAGTGGCCATTACTTCTGCCTGCAGAGTGTCAGAGCTTCAGGCATCATCTATCAAGCCCCCCTATATGATTTTTCATCCTGACAGAGTATCCCTTAGGACTAACTCTTCCTTTTTGCATAAAGTATGATGTTAAGTTGTCTATCTCGCCTTCATTCTTGCTGGATGGGTTCGGAGCCGACCTCGGCTCCGACTCGGCCACTCTAAAAGCTCGAGAGTTGGTTCCACCGGCTCGAGGCTCCCCTTATATCCCACAATGCTAGGCGTGAGTTACCTCAGATCTCGTTTGCAGCTACAGCGATCGAGGTGTTTGGTTTCTACCGGCTTCTTGGTGAGTTATTGTAGAGTAATTTTTAGTCTACTTAAACCCCTTTAGTTTAATTCTTAACAGTTATTTCCCTTAGTTTAGTGGATTTTGTCCCTTTTTTTCTTCTATTATCCCCTTTTCCACAAAGAACTTATAAGTTCTTCCCTCGGGCCTTCGGGCCTTTCCATCCCCTAGTGGTGTGTGTGTGATTTTCTCAGGAATTTAAAACTTTGATAGTGAGTTTTAATTTTTGAGTTAAACTTGTATAGGGTGTAATCAGTGTGTTTGACTGTGTGTGTGGTTACACTTTCTTCAATAATGTCTAAAGACTCAAAGGTCTCAGGCTTCAAGAAGTGTGACTCGTGCTGTCAGAAAATGTCTCTGACAGACGGTCACACTTCTTGTGTCTACTGCCTGGGACCTTTACACCTGCAGGACTCTTGTGCTGTATGCCATGGCTTCAGCCCCAGAGTCCTGCAGGAAAGAAAAAATAAACTTATTTTGAGAGGTTTACTTAAGCCTGAGGGTTCCCTTACTGTTCCTTCAGGAAAACCCTCCAAGGCTTCTAGGTCCTCGGCTCCAGCTTCTGAGCCGAGGCCTAAGGCTTCGAAACCTCCGTCTACATCGGCTCCGGCTGGAGCCGATGAGTCTCAGACTGCAGTTTCTGTGGTTTCCTCGGCTCCGGCTGGAGCCGAGGTATTGGAAATTCCTGTGTCGGTTCTGACTAGACCTTCGGAACCGACATCTAGAAAGAGGTCCAGGTCACCGTCCCTTGGCTCCGTTCATTCGGCTCCAGCATCTCCCTTGCTGACTGAACGGAGCCATAGATCTCACTCCTCTAGGTCATCGAGGCTTTCGGACCATGACCTTCAGAGGGTAGTGAGTCAACTTCTTAAGTCCGAGGCACTGGCCCAAATGCTTCAGAGCCCGACTCATCAGTCGATGCCTGACCCTGTCCCTCATTATGTTCCTCCTCCGACTCCGTTGAGCTCGGAGCCGGGGCGTTTTGGAACCGAGACTGTGGTAGCGTCGGAGCCGATGCAAATGTCTTTGGCTCCATCGTCGGCTCCGATTTCTTCCTTAGAAGAATCTCGGCGCCGGACTTCCCTCGTCGGCTCCGAGGGGGTGAGTGGCATCGGACCCTTGTCCGACCCCGCTCTCCCTCTCGGAGCTTCTGCGCTGGTGAGTTCGGCTCCGACATCGGCCTCGGAGCCATCACTGTTGGTGCCGAGGGAGGTTTTTAGCTTTTCGGAGCGGAGACCTCTGGCTCTGCCTGACAGGGGTGCGTTCGAAGTCATGCGGAGTGTGTTGGAACCTGGTTCAACTCCACAGTCGGCTCCGTCCGCCCCTCCCTCTTCGGTGCCTCAGGTCAAGTCGACTCACTCCCTCATCCCAGACCGCAGAGAGCCGGCTCCTCAGGAATCCCCTGTGGGGATCTCATCCTCTTCCGAGGCCTCTCCTGAATTGGCAGAAGAGCCCCCTCAGAAGAGAAAGTGTAAGAGGAAACACATAGACTCACCTGAGTCTGTCACCTCTGACACAGATTTAGAGGATTCCGAGGGTTCCCCCCGTTCCCCTTCTGAAGATGTCTCATTTGCAGACATTCTAGAAATCCTCAAGCAGAGGGGAAATTGGCCAGCCCTCAACCCTTCGGAGGATGAATCTGTGTACCTTGAGGTGTTTGGCTCTCGCCCTTCCACCTCCTGGGTGTCTCCCCCCTTTGACCCCCTCATGCAGGTGGTAGCAAAAAAGGCATGGATGGCTCCTGACTCAGTGGACCCCACTCCCAGGAGACCCTCAAAATTTATCACGGCACCAGCGGATAAACAATTTCTGACCAAGGGAGTTTCTGTGGATGCTATGGTGGTTGCTGCTGCCACTAAGAAGGAACTAGCTGATCCTTCAGTGCCTGTCCATCCACCTAACAAGGAATCTAGGTCTATGGACAGGTACGGGAAGCGGATGTTCTCATCAGCGACCTTTGCAATGCGTTCGCTGAACTACCTATGCCATTTTACTCGTCTTCAAAGAGACTTGATCAAAGAAGCGAGTGACATGTTGAAGGATCCTACAGCTGTGGGTTTTCAGGACAAGATGAACACTCAGCTGGCTACCCTGAACTCCATAGCTAACTCCTCCATGCGCCTCCTTTCGTATGCGGCTGATGGAGCGAGCAGGGCCGCAGGGACAGGTGTAGCCTTTCGCAGGCATGCCTGGATGCGGCTATGCAACTTTGTGGACCCCTTTAAAACGTCTTTCACTAATTCCCCGTTTGATGGATCATCTCTTTTTGGTCCTCAAGTGAAAGAAACCTTGACTAAGTGCGAGACGGATGGCAAGACTCTTTCTGCCGTCGGAGTCCGTTTTTCTACTCCTTCTAGGCCTTACCCCAAAGGCCAGAAAAGTGGGAAAATGTGGTTCCACAAGCAATCTCAAGGGACTTCGCCTGACGCACAGAGTCGGTTCCCGCCAGAGGCAGAGGGGGGAACAACAATGGTAGACGTCGCCCTAGAGGCAGGGGGGGTCCGCAGAACCAGGGCAATCGAGAAACTTTCTCCGATAAGCCCTTTCAGCATCCCTGAGGTGTTGCCCGACTGTCCACCTTCGGAGGCAGTCGGGGAAGATTGTCACTGTACCCAGAAGTCTGGCTATCCCTAACTCGAGACAAGTGGGTACAGTCCATCATTTCCGAAGGCTATTCCATTCCCTTCGTTTGCATTCCAAACCGATCAAAAAAATCCCTTCCAGATGTTCCACCCACTCAAAGGGATCTTGCAGCTTTGGAAATTTCAAAGCTGCTTGCAAAAAGAGCAATTCAGCCAGTTCCAGCAGACCAGCAAGGATCCGGAATCTACTCCAGGTTCTTTTTAGTTCCAAAAAAAAACAGGGGACTGGAGACCAATTTTGGATCTCAGTATCTTGAACAAGTCAGTCAAGAAAACACGATTTCGGATGGTCACGTTACAGTCCATCCTTCCCCTATTGGGAAGAAAAAACTGGATGTGCTCTATAGACCTTCAGGATGCGTACTATCATATAAAAATGAACAGACGCTCCAGAAGATTTCTCCGCTTCAGGCTGGGAACCAGTCATTTTCAATTCAGAGCCCTGCCCTTTGGACTCACCACTGCCCCCCAGGTGTTTACCAAATGCATGGCAGTGGTAGCCTCTCACCTGAGACGTCAGGGATTCCAGGTGTTTCCATATTTGGATGACTGGCTTCTCACAGCTCCCACCAAGCATCTTCTTCTAAGGGCCAGGGACTACACCTTTCGCATTTGTCAAAACTTAGGCATTTCAATAAATTGCGAAATGTCTGTTTTGTCGCCTTGTCATGTTATTACCTTCATAGGCGCAATTCTAGACACAGTCAACATGTCTGCGAGGTTAACAGATCAAAAAATAACAGACATACACAAACTGGTCTCGCTCCTCTTCAGCAGCAACAGAGTCAAAGCCAGGTTAGTTCTGAAAGTATTGGGGATTATGGCGGCTGCCATACCTCTGCTTCCATTAGCCAGATTCCACATGAGAATCCTTCAATGGATGCTCTTCACACAATGGTCATACCAGCAACTTCCGATGTCCCACACCATTATGATTACGCAAACATGCAGGAATCATCTTCTGTGGTGGATGTCTTCCCCTCAGCTCTTCTTGGGAAGACCCTTTGTTCCTCCCCCTCCGGTTGCTACTCTGACAACGGACGCCTCCCTGATCGGGTGGGGGGGGCATTATCATTGCAGAACTGTCCAGGGACATGGCAACCAGACGAATGCCACTTGCACATAAATGTTCTAGAGATGAGAGCAGTGCTTTTAGCATTGCAAGCCCTTCAAGACTCTCTTCCCTTGGGAACGATAGCAATCCAGATGGACAATATGTCTGTAGTGTGGTATATCAACAAACAAGGCGGAACCAGGTCCTACCCCCTGTGTCGAGAAGCACTCAGACTGTGGCAATGGGCGATTTCTTCTCAGCGGTTTCTGATAGCAACGCACATCCCCGGGAAGTCCAATCAAATCGCGGACAAGTTGAGCAGAGCTATCCTCATGCCTCACGAGTGGTCTCTGAAAGATTCTGTTGTGAGAGAAATTTTTCTCAAGTGGGGTCAGCCTTGCTGCGACCTTTTTGCTACTCCCAAAACAGCAAGTGCAGAGATTTTCACCCTATTCCCTTTACCAGGCCAGCCCAGCAGAGACGCTCTAGTCCAAGTTTGGCCCCGGGGACTTCTGTATGCATTTCCTCCCTTCCCACTTATCTCTCAAGTGATACAGAAAGCTATCGCTCAGAAGGCCTCGTTGATCCTCATTGCTCCTTACTGGCCTCGACAGGTTTGGTTCCCCTTTCTACATCACTTTCTGTCGGAGCGACCTTGGCATCTGGACCTAGTTCCAGATCTTTTGATCCATCAGTCGGGTCAGTTTCATCGCTCCCTTCCCTCTCTGAACCTCACTGTTTGGTTCCCCCAATTCCAACCTTAGCCAGGCTTCCTCAAATATCTCACTCTGCTCGAGATATTTTGATAGCGTCCCATAAATCTTCCACTCGAAAGATTTATTTGAGTAAGTGGAAACGTTTCGCCTATTGGGCTCAAGGAAGGGACATAGATCCTTTCACTGCCTCCATCCAAATGGCCCTTGACTTTCTAGCTGAACTCTTCCATGCAGGTTCATCTCCTTCTACTCTTAAAGTTCAATTGGCAGCTATTTCTAACTTTCATGTGGGCATTTCAGAGTCTGCCATAATGTCCCACAAGCTTTGCAAAGCCTTTTTGAAGGGAGTTTTTCTACTCAGACCTCCTATAAGAAATCCTCCTCCTCCTTGGGACTTAAATTTAGTTCTTAGTTCTTTGGTTCTTCCCCCTTTCGAACCTGCAGCCTCCTGTTCTTTAAAATTGCTATCATGGAAGTCTCTCTTTCTGGTAGCTATTACTTCAGCTAGAAGAGTTTCAGAACTTCATGCACTCAGCTGTCGACCTCCTTATCTATTGTTCCACAAGGACAGGGTATCCTTACGATCCAACCCGTCCTTTTTGCCTAAGATAGCTTCGGCGTCTAACCTAAATCAAAGCATTGACCTCCCTGTGTTTTTTCCAGAATATTCTAACAGGTCTGAACAAAAATTGCATTGGTTAGATGTTCATCGTCAATTAAGGTACTATTTGGATAGAACCAAACAGTTCAGAAAATCTGACCAGTTGTTTGTCTCTTATGCAGAAGGCAGAAAGGGACTTTCAGTTTCAAAGGTATCATTATCTAGATGGCTAACATCTCTGATTTCCCTTATTTATGAAATTAGACACCAAAAGCTGCCTAACAAACCTAAAGCCCATTCCACCAGAGCTTTGGCTACTTCTATAGCCTTCCAAGACAGACTGCCTATTGACACCATTTGTGCAGCGGCTACTTGGGCTACTCCTCACACTTTCATTTCTCATTATAAGTTGGATTTAGCTTCTAGGCATAGAGCTAACTTTGGTTCCACTGTTCTCAAGAGTCTGTTCCGTTAGGCCACCCGGGACAAGGTGCTAGGGGCGGTCCCATCCAGCAAGAATGAAGGCGAGATAGACAACTTAACATATAGAAGTTATGTTCTTACCATAACGTTCCATGTTAGTTGTCTTCTTCTCGCCTTCTTCTTGCGTCCCACCTTCCTTCCCCCTGGCCTGGACAGACCTAGAGGAGTTTGATTGTGACCTCTCTTTCTACCACCTCTTTACTTTAGGTATATGCTCTGCTGTGCATATTTCCTAGATCAGGATGTAGGTCACCCTTCTCTTCACCCTTGTTTATAGAGGTGGACTTTGTTTCTAGTTATTCTGCTACTATTATAAGCTGGGCCTAGCTTACAAACGAGATCTGAGGTAACTCACGCCTAGCATTGTGGGATATAAGGGGAGCCTCGAGCCGGTGGAACCAACTCTCGAGCTTTTAGAGTGGCCGAGTCGGAGCTGAGGTCGGCTCCGAACCCATCCAGCAAGAAGAAGGCGAGAAGAAGACAACTAACATGGAACGTTATGGTAAGAACATAACTTCTATTTCTGAGACAAACATCAGTCAATTTACTGAGTTGCCCGTTTTTTTCCCCAACCGTACCAACAAATTAGAATATATGCTGCACAAACTTGATGTTCACAGACAGCTTAGATATTATCTGGGCAGAACAAAAGACTTCAGAAAGTCAGACCAGCTTTTTGTTTCATTCTCTGAAGCCAGAAAAGGTAGACCAGTGGCTAAAACAACCCTTTCTAAGTGGCTTTCAGATTGTATCACCTACACTTACTCATCTGCTAATAGGTCTTTGTTGCATAAAGTGAAGGCGTATTCAACCAGAGCAGTGTCTACTTCTTCGGCCTTTCAAGCCAAGTTACCCTTGATAATATCTGTGCTGCAGCCACTTGGTCTAAGCCTCACACTTTTATCACTCATTACAAAGTGGATAAGGCCTCCAGGGACAGGGCTTCCTTTGGTTCTATGGTCCTGAAAAATATACTCCCATGAGCCACCCAGAATTTAGGGTACTAGGGACGCTACCCATCAGTGAAGAATGAACGGTGAGATTGAACAACTTCTCATAAAGAAGTTATGTACTCACCATATTCTCATAAAGAAGTTATGTACTTACCATAACATTCCATGTGAGTTGTTCTATCTTGCCTTCATTCTCACGTCCCTCCCTCCTTCCCCCACCTGGCTGACAGTTGAACTGGAGACTGACTTTATCCTGGTTATTCAGTGTTTCTTCCTGTCTGGGGAGATTAGTCCTCTTACTAGGATATGGTACATGCAGCAAACAAGATCCGAGGTAATTTCAGCAGTGCGTCATGGGATAAGGGGCTTGGTCTCTAGCTACTGGTAATCTTTGAGCTTTGCTAAACGGTTGTGTCGGAGCCGAGGATTGGCTCCGAACCCATCAGTGAAGAATGAAGGCGAGATAGAACAATTCACATGGAACGTTATGGTGAGTACATAACTTCTTTATTTGTGTACCAGGGAAGTGCTTGTGCATACATGGTCAGACTGCTGAAGATCGTAATACAGATACGGTGTAACAAGTATAGGCTATCTATAGCTTAGGTTTCAGTGATGGTTGTTATAATTTTTTGTTTATGTATTCAGCTTTCAAGAATAATTTATTATCTGTTAAAATGCACATACTGCATTGAGGAAAACTCATGGGTCTTGTAACCAGAGTGATGGTCGGATGCAATAACTGGAATTATTACTTTTGTGACTAATTCTTACATGGATGAACCAGATAAGTTTAACATTTCTGGTTGTATTACTGTACTTCTGCTTATACTCAGTTGGGCATGTTTCTACAGTTTGTCAGTCATGGGTGGAAATTAGGTGTTAGGAGGAAGGGCTCAGTAATATCCAAGTCTTTTACTATTTTGACTGAATTATAATGATATAGTATTTCTACTGAATGATAATGAATGCCTCTGGACTCCACATTAACATGTATTAGAACATACTAATGCAAAACCTGTGTGTGTGTGTGTGTGTGTGTGTGTGTGTGTGTGTATGTGTGTGTGTGTGTGTGTGTGTGCGCGCGTGTGTGTAGTAGGTATGTACCTCTGCAGCAGCATCACCACTTATGTACCTAATGCAAAGAATACTGCCCCTGGGGCTAGGATGGAAGATTTGCAAGGGGTTAACTAGGTAATGCATATAATATATATATATATATATATATATGTAGTTTTCTGTCAAACATCAGTAGTAATCTGTTTGCATTTTCTTTCCTGTGCAGGTTTGTCCACCTTCTGACACTGACATGGCTTCATGACCAGGAGAATGACAAGTGAGAGTGTGGGTTTGTGGCCATTCCTACATTCACCGGGCTGCCAGCCATGCCTCCGAAACTGAAAACCAGTACAACTTGAGCTTCCCCACATCGAGTGTGAAGATATACTAGATTGCAAGATGAGGTATGCATTTGAGCGGAGTACTGCAGTTGTTGGAAGAGAAGTGTTCCATCAACCCTAAGCCCGACATTCTTGTGCTGCACATTCGAGGGAATTATGTCCTCAGTCAACCACTCGGAAGGCCATGGTTTCAAATCACAGCAATGTTTGAACACCTGAAGTCGTGGTGGCCACGTTGTCATTTTGTGTGGTCTGATATAATTCCTTGACAGATATGCAAAACAGTCAAGGGGCAGCTCACAAGGCCAGACGTTTACAGAATGGGTTCATGCATAGCTTGATGCACAGGGTCAGTGGATATACAATTTGCCATGGCAGCATCACTGCGGAAGATGTTCACTTGTTCAGAAGGGATGGTGTTCACCTAACTGAGGAGAGCATTGCATTGTTCTTGACTGACCTCCACAATGGCGTGAGGAGAGCTATGCAGGATTGGTAACATGCAGCTTGTGAGAAGAATGGAAAACACCCATGACCAAGTTGGACCAGTATGGTAAGTAAAACTCTGTTATGAAATGTGTTCTGTAAAATATATTTTTCTGAGTTTGGCAAATAACTGTGGTAAGGAGCTGGTGAAGATGCTGAGAAAGAACAACTGTTTCAGGAGAGTGCTACCACGTACAATCTAATATGTCAGGGACATCCTGCAATACTTCTTTTTTTATTCTGCCTTTATCAGGCATGTGTAGAGTTTAGATGACAGGAAGGGCTTAGTAATACAGAACTTGATCCCTTAGGGACATTGCTGAATGGATGCATGTAAAGAGAAAAGGCATAGGAAAGGCAGAATGCTGACACTGAAGAAGGTATTCATTGTTCCAACATGGTAAAAGAACTATGCATCTATGTTGTACACATGTACAGATATCAAAGTTTGTTTCAAACTTAGGTTATGGAAATTATGATTTTTTTCATATTTTGGTAAATGTCTTTGCATGGGAGCATGTCAGTGGGCCAAGTAAAACCTCATTTTAAATACAGTTTTTCTCCTTACAACATGGTAAAAGAACTGTGTCAGTGCGGTGTACACATGTACAGATATCACAGATTGTTTAGTCTTGTAGGATTATGACAATTATACATTTTCAATACTTCTCATTATTATGCCTATATCTTTGCAAGGGAGCATGGTGATGACACAAATCGTACATCATTTTGAAGATGACATTGACACACACAACTTCTACACTGATATGTACCCTCTGTCTGTTACAGGTGATGAGATATTATGCTTTGTTTATTTATCAATTATGAGAAATATTATATTAATCATATTTCTGTGAATATCTCCATAAAGGAGCATTACACAGTAATGGTTAAGGTAAAAAATATGCACAATATCAGCATTCCTTGCCAAATATTTAATAATGACTTTGATATGCACTATCAACATGTATACTGTTGGAAAGGTCAGTGTCTGCTGAACAACTTGCGCATTTACATTTTTAGTCTAGCTCTTATAGTTAAAGAGTTATGAACATTTGTTTTCTGTATGGTATTAGAAATGGATTTTCTTAAAATGAGCTCAGGCTGCACTGTTTTTATGGTGGAATTAAGCAGGCAGCTTTTACTGAGCTGCTCCATAGTGAATGAGTTAAAGAACTCACCAAATCCCTCTCATGGAAAATTACTTCTGAGGCAGAAAGCTCTATTGCTTCACAGTTGGCTACCCTACAGTCCATTTCAAATTTGTCCATGAGGCTTATCTCACATACAGCTGAAGGTACCTCAAGGACTGCAGGTTCAGGCATTTTCATTAGGAGGCATACCTGGATGCACCTGTGTGATTTTGTGGAGTCTTTCAAGTCTTCCTTCATCAAAGCTCCTTTTGACAGAAGTTCACTATTTGGCCCCAATGTTAAAGACACACTATCCAGGTATGCGCAGGAAGGTAAAACACCATCTCCTGTGGGTCTATATTTTTCGACCACTCAAAGGACTTTTTCCAGGAATCAACAGGGTGGTCAAAAATTGTGGTTCAAAAAGTTCCAGGGTTCCTTTCAAGATCCACGGAGCAATAGTTCCTCCCCAGAGGGAGAGGGGGAACTGTAATTCAAGATGCAGTCCGAGCAGCAAATGCAGCCTGCAGAACCAAGGATCTAGGGATACTTTCTCTGACAGATCCTACCAACTCTCCTGAAAGGAGGTGCAATTGTTTGCCTCTGGAGGCAGTTGGGGTGGTTTATTCCTACATCAGAGAGCCTGGCTACAGATTACAAAAGATTCATGGGTGCAGAGGATTATTTCCAGAGGTTATATAATTCTCTTTTTCCTTCCTCTTCCCTGTACAGTAAACAAAATTATGAATGTTCCACCCAGCCAGAGGCAAGCAGCAGCACTAGAAATAAAAAAAGCTGTTAGAGAAAAGAGTCATCCAAGAGGTCCCCCCAGACCAGAAAGAGTTCAGAACTTTTTCAAGATTCTGTTTAGTACCAAAGAAAACAGGGGACTGGAGGCTAGTTTTGGATCTCAGCAATCTGAACAAGTCAGTTCAGCACACAAAGTTCCAAATGGTCATGGTTCAGTCCATTTTGCCATTTCTGCACCAGGATGACTTGATGTACTCAATAGATCTTCATTTTCGCATGATAGTATGCATCCTGAACAGGCAGTCCAGAAGATACCTATGCTTCCTGCTGGGAGCCAGTCATCACAAGTTCAGAGCTCTGCCCTTTGGTCTCGCCACAGCCCCTAGAGTATTCACCAATTGCATGGTAGTGGTAGCAGCTCACTTGAGACTGCAAGGAATTCAGGTGTTTCCTTATTTAGATGACTGGCTTATAACCACGCTGACCAGGCAGCAGTTGATCAACGCACGAGATCGTGCACTCAAATTATGCTGTCACCTAAGAATTACTGTCAATCACAGCAAATCTCAACTAACACCAATTCAGATATTGCAGTTCATAGGGGCTTTGTTCAACATGTCTTCCATTACAACCTCTCTTCCTCTTCCAAGGGTTCAAACGATATGATTCCAGGTCGAAAAAATTATTCAGAATTCTTCTCTCTTGGCTCAAATGATCCTTCAAACATTGGCGTCAATGTCTGCTGTGATAGTTGTGGTTCCATTAGCAAGATATCACATGCAAATCCTTCAGTGGACAGTAGCAACTCAGTGGTTTATTCTCCATCAGTTTTATCTACCAAGATCAAGATAATTCAGGCATGCAAAAATTACCTCCTTTGGTGGATTTACTCTGATCAAGTTCTTCAAGGTCTCCCCTTCACTCTTCCTCAGCCCACGGCCATAGTGACCACTCATGCTTTCCAAATTGTGGGCATTTATTGGGAAAGACAGTCCAAGGCACATGGTCTCCTGAAGAGGCCAATGCACATATCAATGTCCTAGAAATGAGAGCTGTCCTCCTAGTATTGCAGGCCTTCCAAGTCACTCTCCCCTTTGGGACCATTGTGATTCAGATAGACACTATGTTAGTGGTCTGGTAAATCATCAAGCAAGGAGGAACCAAATCTTACACCCTTTTTTAAGAAGCATTGAGAGTGTGGCAATGGCCGATCTCATCCAATCCATTTCTGATAGCAAGCACATCCTGGGAAATCCAACATGACAGCAAACAAACTGAGTAGGTCTATTCTAATGCCTCACTAGTGGTCTCTCAACATGAAAGTGGCATTAAAGATTTTCCATCTGTGGGGCCTACCTTGCTGTGATCTATTTGCATGTTCCATCAAAAACAAGTGCAACAGGTTCTTTGCCCTGATCCCCCCACTGGGGGAATCACCGAGAGATGCTGTTCTCCGTGATTGTCCCCCTGGTCTCCTCTATGCCTTTCTTCCAGTAGCTCTAATCCCCAAATTTCTTCAGAAAGCTTCATGATTGAAGAACACAGTCATCCTCAATGCCCCTTATTGGCCTCAACAGATTTGGTTTCCTATCTTTGGCCTCAGCTCCTTTGACAACCTTGGACTCTGGATCTAACTCCAGACTTTTTGACTCATCCAACAGACTCGGTACACGTGGACATTCCAGGCCTACAGTTGACCGCATGGTTTCTCCAATTCTGCTGAGAACTAGACAGCCCAGGATCTCTTCTTCTATCACATTCTCTTACCATCCCACAAAGCTTCCACTAGAAAACTTTACAAAAGCAAATGGAAAAGGTTTGTTTTTTGGGCACAGCAAAAAGATATTGACCCTTTTTCTGCACCAATTCCAAAAGTTTTGAAGTTCTTAGCTACAGTTTCTAAAGATGGAGCTAGTTCCTCAACTGTTAAGATACAACTAGCTGCCATTTTTAATTTCCAAATAGGAATCAATAATTCATCTTTAGCCTCTTCCAAACTTTATAAGGCTTTTATAATGGGGCACCTTTCTCCTTGGGCCTGCTTTTAAATATCCCACTCCCCTGTAAGATTTGAATTTAGTATTACAGTCCTTGACCCAATCTCTTTTGAACCATCGGCCAACCGTGAGCTAAAATTTTTAACCTGGAAAACTGTCTTTTTTTAGTGGCCATTACCTCTGCAAGAAGCATCTCAGAACCTCAATCCCTATCTTCTAAGCCTCTCTATCTGATTTTTCATAAGGATAGTGTATCCTTAAGTACCAACCCATCCTTCCTTCCTAAGGTGGTGTCAGAATCTAATATCAATCAAAATATTAACCTCCCAGTCTTCTTTCCAAATTTCTCAAAGAAAGGAAAGTACGTGTTGCACCTGTTACATGTCCACAGACAGTTGCACTTTTATCTTCACAGGAAGATTTCAGGAAATCAGATTAATTATTTGACTCCATTTTCGACTCATAATTGGGCAAACCAGTTACCAAAGTGACTTTAGCCAAATGGTTAACAGACTGTATTTCCTTTGTTTACAACAAATTGGGTTTGTCTTTGCCAAAACCTCTAAAAGCTCATTCCACAAGGTCTATGGCAACTTCTTCACTATTTCTGCCGAGATCTTCCTTGCATGATATTTGTGCAGCTGCAACTTGGTCTAATCCTCATATGTTTATTTCTCATTACAAATTAGATCTGGTCTCTAGGGGAAGAGCAGCCTTTGGCTCAGCAATACTTAGAAGCACCCTTCCTTAGAGTCGTCCCATGATTGAGGTAGCTGGGGACTCTATCCCAGTCATTGAAGAATGAATAAAAATGGCAATATCAGATAAAGAAGTTGTGTACATACGATAATATTCCATCTGTGTTGTCCATTTTCACTCTTTCTCAACTTGCCTCCCTCCAACCCCCTACTAGTTTAACTTCTGGAAGGCTCAGAAGATGCTAAAGGAATGAATGTTCTCTTGTTTTAGCCTCCAGGTACTGGTATAGATAATTTATTTTATTCAGTAAAGTCAACAAACAAGGTCTGAGGTATTGTAGGGGACTAATTCATTATGGATAGGAGAGGAGCTTGAGAGCTTTTAGTGTTCCATGAACTGTAAAAAAATGTCCAAGTCGGATCTGAGGGTTGGATCTGAACCCAATAACTGAGGAAGAATGAAAATGGACAGCACAGATGGACTGTTATGTTAAGTACATAACTTCTTTATATGTCGTCCTAGTCCAATTATGTAATCATTCCATTGTACTCCATACTCATTAGGCTGATCATTGAGTATAATGCCACATTCTGACAGGAATCAAAGGTTTTGTGATAAGGGTTTTAAATGATAACCCAAAATACTAAAAGACCAAGCCTTAAACAATGGGAACGGAAGTAAAAGTTGATATTTGCCTGACAAAATACAAATATTTACAAGAAGTTCCCTCAAGGAACCATAACTCAACATATAACAATCATTAGTGGCAACCACAAAAAAAAAAAATAATATGTAGTAGTTTAAAGGTAACTTTTTGACTAAAATTAAACAATTTTCTTAAAAAATATTAATTATATAGAAGGTAATCCCCCAAAGAGAAACTTATCTGCAGAGGAACTCAGTCAGTGGCAAGAAAGTTCTGAAGTGTTGGCGCCCTAGCCACTGAGTTTATCCTGCTTCCCTTGTGCAGGGCAGTGGCCTGGGTGTGTGGAAGGTGCCCTAAAGCTTTGGAAGCTGGCTGGTTGGATATGATCCTTGGCAGGATGTCCCAGATAGCTTAAAGCCACTGCAGTAGTGATCTTTTTATACACCTGCTGTTATGATTTGCTTACATAACTGTCCTTTACTAACCAATATTAAAACAGCTATTACAAACAAAATACAGATGCACTTGATGTGTGATAACTTCTGATCACTATAATATACAGCTGAATATTTCCAATTCAATTGTCTGGTAGGGATAAATTTGCAAATCACAGCAAAATTATCCCAGAGAAGTGAAACATATGGTGTGTGTCTTGAATCTCAAGAGGCAAAGGTGATTAGAAAAATTAATGTTAAGTTGTCAATCTCACCTTCATTCCTGCTGGATGGGTTCGGAGCCGAACCTCGGCTCTGACTCCACCTAATACTAAAGCTCGAGAGCTATTTTTACCGGCTCGAGGCTATGCTATGTCCCATAATGCTAGGCGTCATATACCCAGATCTCGTTTGCCGCTTCAGCTACGAGGTTGCATTTTCACCAGCTCCAGGTCGTATTTAAGATTTTTTATATTTATAGTTAGTTTTTGATAGATATTTTTCCCTGAGATCTTTTCTAGTAGTGTTAGTAGTCTCTCGACTAGTCTTCCCTCCCTTTATTAATAGTTTTCCTTACTATTCTCCACCCTTAAGGTGGTTAGGCCTTTACCCCCCCCCTTTATAGTAGTTTTGTACAGGTTCCATTCGGAGTGTGTGTGTGTGTGTGTGTGTGTGTGTGTGTGTGTGTGTGTGTGTGTGTGTGTGTGTGTGTGTGTGTGTGTGTGTGTAATTTTGTTTTGTTTTACTGTAGTAAACTTAATTTTTCTTTGAGAGTGTCTTTTCAACTGTTGTGTGTGTGTGTGTTTGTTGCGTCTGCTATACTTGTCTAGACTTTTTTGTCCCGTTCCTGTGGTATCATGTTTAAGGATACCAAGATATCGGGATTCAAGAAGTGTGACTCGTGCTGTCAGAAGATGCCTCTAACAGATGGTCACACTTCTTGTGTGTATTGTTTGGGCCCTCTGCACCTGCAGGACTCTTGTTCCATCTGTCATGCTTTTAGCCCAAGAGTCCTTCAGGAATGCAGAAATAAGCTCATCCTAAGGGGCTTATTAAAGCCCGAAGGTTCTCCTACCAAGACTCTGTCAGGAAAACCGTCTAAGCCCACCAAACCGTTGGCTCCATGTCCGGAGCCGGCGCCAAGCGGACCTTCTTCTCCCTCGTCGGTTCCGGCTGGAACCGATACATCGAGGCCTCAATTGGCTCTGACCTTGGTGTCGGAGCTGTCTCCAAGCCGAAAGCATTCCCGATCTCCTTCATTGGAGTCGGTCAGGTCAGCTCCGAATTCCCCTTTGCTGTCAGAGCAGAGCCATAGGTCTCACTCCTCTAGATCTTCCAGGCTTTCGGACCACAACCTCGAGAGGGTAGTCAGTAGGCTTTTAAAGTCGCAGGCGCTCACCCAGTTATTGCATAGCCCGTGTCAGCAGACAGCGGCTGCCCCAACGCCTGCTTCAGTTCCTCCTCTGACTATTCCCTTCGAGCTCGGAGCCGGAGGCCATCAGGGTTGGTACCGTGGGGGCGTCGGAACCGATTCCACCCTTATCGGTTCCTTCGTCGGCTCCGATCCCTTCATTGGCTCCGTCCTTGGTGGGATCCGGGTGCCGGGACTCCCTTGTCAATTCTGAGGGGGCGAGTGGCATCGGACCCTTGTCTGACCCCATTCTCCCTCTCGGAGTATCGGCGCAGGTGAGTTCGTCCCTCGGAGCCGTCCCTCTCGGTGCCGGGAGGAGCTCTCATCTCTTCGGAGCTGGGTCCCTCTTCTCTCTCTGATAGGGGCACCTTTGAGGTCATGAGGAGTGTGCTGGCTCCTGTACCAGTGCCACGGTCGGCCCCATCAGCCCCTCTTTCCATGGTGCCTGCTTTGGCCTCTGCCTACCCTCCCGAACCCAAGTGTGGAGATCCAACACTCCAGGTCGCCTCATTGGGCGTATCCACCTCTTCTGAGGCCTCCCCTGATCCTGCAAGGGAGCCCCCTCGGAAGAGGACATGCAAGAGGAAGCATGTGGACTCCCCAGAGTCAGTCACATCTGACCCCGACCTGGATGATTCGGAAGGGTCCCCAAGGTCCCCCTCTGAGGATGTCTCATTTTCTGACATCCTAGAAATCCTTAAACAGAGGGGGAACTGGTCTGCCCTCAACCCTTCTGAGGACGAGTCAGTGTACCTGGATGCATTCGGTTCTCACCCTTCCTCCTCCTGGGTGTCCGCCTTTTGACCCACTCATGGAGGTGGTGGCTCGGAAGGCGTGGACGGCTCCAGATACTATGGAACCAACTCCCCGGAGGCCCACAAAATTTATTACAGCTCCTTCGGACAAGCAGTTTCTCACTAAGGGCGTTCCCGTTGATGCCATGGTGGTGGCGGCGGCCACTAAGAAGGAGTTGGCCGACCCTTCAGTTCCTGTCCATCCTCCTAATAAGGAATCTAGGACTATGGATAGGTATGGCAAACGGATGTTTTCTTCAGCGACCTTTGTCATGCGTTTGCTGAATTATTTGTGCCATTTCACCTGTCTTCAGAGAGACCTTCTCAAAGAACTAGGTGATACCTTACAGGACCCATCAGCTGTGAGGTCTCAGGAAAAGATCAACTCCCAGCTGGGGACCCTGAACTCTATTGTAAACTCCTCCATGTGGCTCATTTCCTATGTTGCCGATGGAGCGAGTAGGGCTGCAGGCACGGACGTTGCTCTAAGGAGACATGCCTGGATGCGGCTTTGCAACTTTGCCAACCCCTTCAAGGCATCCTTCACTAACACCCCCTTTGACGGTTCTGCCTTGTTTGGACCTCAAGTGAAGGATACATTGACCAGGTGCAAGCAGGAAGGCATACTCTCTCTGCCGTGGGAGTCCGTTTTTCCACTCCTTCTAGACCATACCCTAAGGGTCAAAAGGGTGGAAAAATGTGGTTCCGGAAACCCCAGGGAGTACTGCCTGACGCACGTGGCGAGCTTCCCTCCAGAGACAGAGGAGGGAACAATAACAGGCATTGCCCTAGGGGCAGGGGAGGTCCGCAAAATCAGGGTAGCAGAGAATCTTTCTCTGACAAACCCTTCCAGCACCCCTGAGGAGTTGCCCGACTGTCCACCTTTGGAGGCAGTCGTGGGAAGACCATCACTGTACCCAGAAGCCTGGCATTCCCTCACGCAAGACAAATGGGTACGGTCGATCATATCCGAGGGTTACAGAATTCCCTTTATTCACACCCCACATCAGCCAATAGGGTCCCTTCCAGATGTTCCGCCCGGTCTGAGAGATCAAGCAGCACTAGAAATTTCAAAGCTGCTAAGATAAAGGGCCATCCATCCAGTCCCAGCAGACCAACAAGGATCCAGAATCTACTCCAAGTTCTTTTTGGTACCAAAAAAGACAGGGGACTGGAGACCTGTTTTGGATCTCAGCAGGCTGAACAAGTCGGTTCAAAGAACGAAGTTCCGGATGGTCACGCTACAGTCCATTCTACCCTTTCTGGGTCAAGACAATTGGACATGCTCTATAGACCTTCAGGATGCGTGCTACCATATCAAGATGAACAGGTGCTCCAGAAGGTTTCTCCGCTTCCGGCTGGGAGCCAGTCACTACCAATTCAGAGCCCTGCCCTTTGGCCTCACCACAGCCCCCAGGGTGTTTACCAAATGCATGGCAGTGGTTGCGGCTCACCTGAGACGACAAGGATTCCAGGTGTTTCCATATTTAGATGACTGGCTCTTTACTGCCACCACCAGGCACCAATTACTCCAATCCAGAGATTACGCTGTACAAACGTGCAACGCGCTAGGTATCTCTATAAATTTCAAAAAGTCTGCATTGTCGCCTTGTCAGTCTATTACCTTCATAGGCGCCGTTTTAAACACAGTGGAGCTCTCAGCAAAACTACCTACACAAAGAGTTTCAGGCATTCGCAACCATGTTCAGATCCTATTATAGGAGAGCAGAGTCCAAGCCAGATTTGTACTAAAAACACTTGGTCTCATGGCAGCAGCAATCACTTTACTCCCCCTAGCGTGTTTTCATATGCGGATCCTGCAGTGGATGCTATTTTCCCAGTGGTCCTTTCAGCAGCTCCCCATGTCACACACCATTCTAATCACTCAGTCATGCAAAAGACACCTTTCTTGGTGGACGGTCTCCCCTCAGGTACTCCAGGGCAGACCTGTGGTCCTTCCTCCTCCTGTTGCCACTGTGACAATGGATGCCTCCCTGATTGGGTGGGGGGGGGCATTTTCGGGGCAGGACAGTCCAGGACACATGGCAACCCTTCTAATGCCACTTGCACATAAATGTCTTGGAAATGAGAGCAGTACTTTTAGCGTTGCATGCCCTTCAGGACTCTCTACCCACCGGGACTGTTGCAGTTCAAACAGACAATATGTCTGTAGTGTGGTACATCAACAAGCAGGGCGGAACCAGATCCTACCCCCTATGTCGAGAAGCACTCAGACTTTGGCAATGGGCGATCTCTTGTCAATGGTTTCTGGTAGCAACGCATATTCCCGGGAAGTCCAACGTCATAGTGGACAGATTGAGCAGAGCCATTCTCATGCCTCACGAGTGGTCTCTCAACCAGATAGTAGCGGAAAGAATTTTCATAAGGTGGGGTCAGCCTTGCTGCGACCTTTTTGCAACACCTCTAAACAGCAAGTGCCCAGACTTCTTCACCCTCTTCCCTCTCCCAGGTCTACCCCCCAGAGACGCTCTAGTTCACGATTGGCCCCGGGGTCTTCTGTATGCATTCTCCCCCTTTCCCTTGATTACTCAATTAGTCCAGAAAGCGACTGCCTTGAGAGCCAGGATGATCCTCATTGCCCCTTACTGGCCTCGACAAATTTGGTTTCCGTTCCTGCAACGCCATCTACTGGAGCAGCCCTGGAATCTGGACCCAGTGCCAGATCTTCTGACCCATCAATCGGGTGGGCTGCATCAGTCCCTTCGATCTTTCAACCTTACAGCTTGGTTGCTCCACTTCCAACCCTAGCCAGGCTTCCCCTTATCTCTCAACCAGTTCGCAATATCATCCTCGCTTCTCACAAGTCTACTACCAGAAAGACTTATGCTAGCAAATGGAAGTGTTTCTCTGTCTGGGCAGGGGAAAAACACGTGGATCCCTTTACGACTCCTGTCCAGACAGTTCTAGAGTTTCTAGCATAACTCTTTCGATTGGGCTCCTCCTCAGCCACCATCAGAGTTCAACTGGCAGCTATTGCAAATTTCCACGTTGGCATGTCAGAGACCAGCATCATGTCCCACAAACTTTGCAAAGCCTTTTTAAAAGGAACCCTTTTACTTAGGCCCCCGGTTAAGGACTCTCCCCCACCGTGGGACTTAAATTTGGTACTGTCTTCTTTAATTCTTCCTCCCTTTGAGCTGGCGGCTTCTTGTTCGTTGAAGTTGCTCTCGTGGAAAACACTCTTCTTAGTAGCCATCACCTCAGCAAGACGGGTCTCGGAACTTCAAGCCCTTTGGGTTCACCCTCCTTATCTTGTTTTTCACAAAGACAGAGTGTCAGTTAGGACTAATCCATCTTTTTTACCCAAAATAATCTCAGAGAAAAATCTGAATCAGACCATAGATCTTCCAGTATTCTTCCCAAATTATACCAATTGAGCTGAACGAAAGTTACATTGTTTGGACGTTCACCGTCAATTACGCTTCTACCTGGATAGAACTAAGCAGATGAGAAAATCAAACCAGCTCTTCTTGTCTTATGCGGAAGGGAAGCAAGGCCAACCAGTCTCTAAGGTAACCTTGTCCAGGTGGTTATCCTGTCTTATCATGTTGGTCTACCAGTTGAGGAACAGGGAACTTCCTACTAAGCCTAGAGCCCACTCAACCAGAGCTTTAGCTTCTTCAATAGCCTTTCATGCAAGATTGCCGATGGATTCCATTTGCACAGCGGCCACTTGGGCCTCTCCTCATACCTTCATTTCTCATTACAAGCTCGATATGGCCTCCAGAAGTTGGGCAGATTTTGGTTCCACTGTACTCAAGAGTTTGTTCCATTGAGCCACCCAGGACTTAGGTGTTAGGGACGCTGTCCCATCCAGCAAGAATGGAGGCGAGATTGACAACTTAACATTGAGAAGTTATGTACTTACCATAACGTTCCATGTTAGTTGTCTTCTTCTCGCCTTCTTTCTTGCGTTCCACCCCCCATCCCCCTAGCCTGGGAAGATCTAGAGTACCTTGTGAGAGTTATAGCCACCTCAGTTATATCCCCCAGCTAGCTCCCTTGCTCCCTTTTTTTGCTAGCTCTTCTAGAGGGGGTTTTATATTTATATATATATATATATATATATATATATATATATATATATGGTTTACTATCAAAAGTGCGAACGGCACTCCTTCGACTGTCATATATTCGAACATGGAATGTCATAATCGGTAATGTCGAAGGCAAAATAATCAATCTAGGAATGGTTTTAACATGGGTCGAGGTAGGTGACATGTTTGTAGTTTGGAATAATACTGAACACCTACCTCGACCCATGTTAAACCATTCCTAGATTGATTATTTTGCCTTCGACATTACCGATTATGACCTTCCATGTTCGAATATATGACAGTCGCAGGAGTGCCGTTCGCACTTATGATAGCAAACCATATATATATATATATATATATATATATCTTTATTTTTGTATCTATGATAAGGTGGATTATTCTCTCTTGTGGTGGGACGTATATGTCCATAGTGTTAGCTATCAAACGAGATATGGGTATATGACGCCTAGCATTATGGGACATAGCATATCCTTGAGCCGGTAAAAATAGCTCTCGAGCTTTAGTATTAGGCCCAGTTGGAGCTGAGGTTTGGCTCCGAACCCATCCAGCAAGAAATAAGGCGAGAAGAAGACAACTAACATGGGACGTTATGGTAAGTACATAACTTCTCATTCTACTTGACTGAAAGAGAAAAAAAACAGTAATAAAAACAATATGATTCATACATTCATATGTGTACTGGAATGATACCATTGATTTTGAGTCACATACAAAATGGGGAAGGGAGACAAACAAAAACTTAAGTCTTATACTAGGCTGGGGAGATGTATGGTAGAAAGCTGAACAGATTGTGTGGGTTTTTTCATGTTTTCTTTATATTCATTTAGTTGTCCTTAAAGCATTTCCTGCCACTTACTAAAATACGATGTTTAATGACTACACTGAATGATCTATACATGTAATCTTTCTGGTGTCCTTTTGACCTGTTCTACTATGAAATGCCGGCTTTCTGAAAGTTGACATTCCAAAAGGATTAAAGAAAAAATGCCTGGAAGTCAAAAAGGCAAAAAATCTGTTTTTTTTTTTGTTTTTTTTTTGCAAAGCCCACTGCATCCTTGAGTGTGTATGGGGGATTAGCAAGCCTCCCACACCCTCAAACTTATATAAAAACTTATTTTATATATATATATATATATATATATATATATATATATATATATATATATAAATTTTGTATATATATATATATATATCAGCTTCATGTTTTCACCAACTCAAAGAAGGGAGAAATCTCCCTAAAGAAGTGAATCATCGCCAGTGCACAATTAGAAATCACACCAGTACACTGACAATGATTTCCTATGGGAAACAGCATTCTGCATTATGCTGTTTGGCTATTTTTGTCTGTGTGCTTCTGAAGTATGAGCAATTTTACCTCGAACATGTGTAGGGGAACAGGCTGGAAAAGATATGCAAGCATTAGTCCACTTACCCTGTTTAACAAATAATTAAATAAATAAAAATAAACTTTCAGGACTAATTATAACTGGGTTGGTATATGAACAATGCTGTTACTGAGGAGTAGACTATTATTGCTATTATTATTATTATTATTATTATTACTGAACTTTTGGAGGAATTTCAATACTTTTATGCAGTTTTGAGGAAGCACATTAACTGAAACAAGATTAACTGGACAAGAGACTCTAGTAATTCTCCCCAGGCCTCCGCTGAAAACAGGATCTGTGGAACCTAGTCGGACTTTCCCGGTCAACAAATGTTAAAAAAAAAAAAAAAAAATTTATAGCATCTACAGGAAGCGGTCAGAAGCCATGAATGAAGAAAGGTGTAATATGAAATGAGACTGTATAAGTGAAGTTTGGAAAATTCTCATGTTCTTTTTTGTCCCCAAGTCTCCACAGTACCATCAAGTCCACCCTAACTGACTCATTTGCACTGCATTTCCTGATATCCAATGGTACTGAACATGGGAGGAAAGAGTAGGGGTTTGTGATGAGTCGGAATATTCTTCAAAGTTTTATGTTTCAAATGAGCTTATTTGAGTACTCTGCAGTACATCCCAATGCACTGGTACATACAGAGTACTTAACTTACAACGATATGTTCATAGTTTACTTCTTTTATAACACATTTTGTGACAGAAATAAGCAAATAAATTTGTTCTTTTGTATCTAATGGATAGTAATATATGATTCTGTTACCTAATATGAAATAATTTAAAGTCCCAGAGGCCAATGGGTTGCAGGGTGTTGAGTTGCTTGGTCAGAATAATAAAGCTGGGAGCCCAATGATTATGGTTTAGATTGGGCCCCACAAGTTCTAAGGCCATCCCTGATCTTAGTACTTTTATTTTATGAAAAATACTATTGAAATAAAGTTGCTGGGTGTGCATGTTTTAAGACCTTCAGATGATGATGGAAAAAAGCACTGTAATTGCTGCATGTTGTATTTGACAACCAGGTTTCTGGAGCCACATGTGACTTGGCTGCATCTTCTCAATGCCAAAGGCTCTGTCCTATCATTAGAGTTATCCTTGGGGTTTCCAGGTTCAGGGTCTTCACCCTTCAAAGTATCGGGGCTGACTCCTTCCACAAGGCCATCCTTGTTGCCTGGATCAGGAACCTTTCTTTCAAACAGAACCATTCCTTCTTTCGGTTGAGTGGTGTCTGGGATGTAGGAGGGTTTCTTGGATTTGGTAGACATTGGATCTACCTTCTAGGTCATGGGAAGATAATTTCATATCCTTTGAGATTTGATTAGTAGGCTTTGCTGGTCACAGTCCTGCCCCTTGACATTCTTGCTGTTGATCTTCAGCCTACACATGCAAATGGTGTTCAGACTCGAGCCTTTTAATGTCAAATGAATGGTGCAGGGGCCATCACATTCCTCTCTGGACTCAGATAACTCCCTATCTGATGTTTTGAGAAAGAGGACTTGCAAAAGAAAGCAGCTGAACTCCACCTCTGAGTCACTCATTATAAACTTGGACTTAGATGATAGAAAGGGCTCTCTTCCAAGTCCACCCGAGGATGTTACATTTGACAAAGTCCTGGAGCTCAAAAAGGTAACTGGCCCACTGCCCCCCCTTGAAGAGGAAGTTTTATTTGAGGCTTATGGCTTGACCATCTTTTTGTCCTAGATGCTTCCAACAGCCAGGGAGTCCTGGGCACTGGACAAATTATGGAAGCAGACTTATACTTCTGTCACCTTTGCATTCAGGGACTTAAATTATGCCACACATATGAACAGCATTCAGAGGGACCTGGCTAAGCAAGGTCTAGATACTCTGAAGAAGTCTCAAACACCAGACTTAAGGAAGCAGCTGGAGGTGACCTTGAATATTATGTAGAACATTCCCAGTCTTTTCATGCGGCTCATGCATAATGCAGTTGATGGAGCAGAATAGACAGCGGGGTCAGGCATCTGTATGCACCTTGCCTGATTCCACTTGTGCGACTTTCCAGACAATTTCTAAACATCTCCCACTAATGTGCAGCTTGATGGCTTACAGTTGTGTGGCCCCATTGTCAAAGAATGCATGCAGAGGTTTGAGCAGGGATGGTGTTGTCTGCCATGTGAGTGAGATTTGAGAACTCCCAGAAACCATAAAATCAGAACCAAAAAGGGCCCACATTTCTATACTTCCAGAAGTCCAAACATCCTCCCTATAACTCATCTTCTGATAGGGGTGCCATACCTCTCAGCTGTCCAGATTTTCTTAGAATGTCCAGATTTTTGTGTCATATTTTTTGTATGTTCCTCATAAAATTTTTGTTTTCTGGCATACCTCTCAACTGTCCAGATTTTCTTAGAATGTCCAGATTTTTGTGTCAGATTTTTTGTATGTTCCTCATAAAGTTTTGGTTTTCTGGCAAATCACTGGCAAATCCAGGATTGAAGACAGAATATAATGACAGACATTTGAGTTTCAGACTGCATACCCTTCATAAAATCCATGTTAATGTAAAATCTGCTATTTCATCAACTTTCTAAGTTTGTAAAAGCAATATTTAAATATTGTCCCTATTTTTGGGCCTTAGTCTTCCCATTATTTATGGCTTTGTCCAGATTTCTTGCTCTAAGAGGTTGAGAGGTATGAGGGATGGTTGTGGCAGAGGTGGCCTCTTTAATGGATGCAGACCCAAAGGTCGTGGAGGCCTAAAATATCTGTTTTCATACCACAAATAATATCAGCCCTGAGGGGATACCTGATACCTCTCAACCTCTCAGAGCAAGAAATCTGGACAAAGCCATAAATAAAAGTGGGGCAAAGGCACAAAAAAGGATATTTTTCAAATATTGCTCTTACAAACTTAAAAGGTTGATAGAATAACTGTTTTTTCATTATCATGAATTTTCTGAAGGGTATGAAGTCTGAAACTCAAATGTCTGTAATTATTTTCTAACTTCAGTTGTTAATGATTTGCTACAAATTTGCCAGAAAACCACACTTTTATGAAAAATGGACCAAATATATGAGTCAAAAATCTGGACATTCTGCAAAAATCTGTAAGTTAAGAAGTATTTACCTGACTGCTCCACTCTGTAGTTAGTAGGTGATTTTATACCCTTCTGTGCCCCAGCATGGATGGCCATCACATGAGATACCTGGTTGAGAGGGATAATATCCAGAGCCTATTGCATAAAGTAGAACATGAATCTGTACCCTCCCCCATTGTCAAAGGCTGTTCCCAGAGGTTCCATCACACCAGTTAGAAACAGCAGAAAAAGAAGTGCAGTCCTTACTGGAAAAGACAACCATCCAAGAAGTCCCAGCAAACCAGGTCAGGTCATTATTTCATATTCTTTTTTGTTCTGCAAAAGAACAAGGATCTCAGTCCAGTTTTGGACCTCAGTTAACTGAATATGTTTGTGAAGTAGACCTAATTTGAAATAGCCATGGTGTGATTGATTCTGCCTTTTCTAAAGGAGAATGACTGGATGCACTGTGTAGATCTTCAGGCTTCTTACTTACACCTAAAGATTGCCCCAGAGTCCAGAAGGTTTCTTTGCTTCTGGATAGGAGCCAATCACTATCAGTTGAATGCTCTGCTCTTTGGTCTCACCCCAGTCACCTGGGTGTTCACCAAGTGCATGGCTGTAATTGTAACCAATTTCTATAGTTCCCATATTAAAATGATCGGCTCCTGACAGCCCCAAAGATGGAATCTCTGCAAAAAGCCAGGGATCACCGTCTCCAGATGTGTTTGTCCCTGGGCATTAAATCAACATTAAGAAATCTTAGCTTGTGCCGACTCAGTGCTTGCAGCTCATTGGCTGTCATCTGGACTTGGTTTGATGCCTAGTTTCGTACCTCTAGCGAGAATTTCTACCCCTTTATAAGACTTTACAAGAATTTCTATGGTACCACAAATCTACAGCCTTCTTGATCCTGAGAGTTCTAGGTGTTATGCCTTCTTGTATTCTCAAGGTTCAGATGTTCTCTACCACAAGAGGGTGTTAGTGGTTGCTGTGCAATTAATGGTCACAATTGATAGACATTTTCAGATTTCCTATGACTTTAATCAACATTTGCAGGAATCACCTGTGTTGGTGGATCTCTTCCCACTTGTCAATATGGAAAGATCATTCATTCTCCTCCAATGGTGGTAGTCACCACTTATGTCTCTTCGATGGGGGAATTTGGAATGTTTTCAAGGCTAACCTTCACACCAACATGTTGGAGATGCGGGCAGTTCTCCTAGTGCTGCAGGAACTTCAGGAATTCTTCCCTTGGGGTTTGATTGCCATCCAAACTGGCGATATGATGATGTGGTACGTAAGCAGGGAGGTACCAGGTCCTACCCTCTGTGTCAGGAATTAATGAGTGTATAGCAATTGGCATTAGACTCACACCACTTCCTAGTGGCAATGTACATTCCTAGGAAATCTGGTTGCATTGTGGCCAGTCTAAACAGGACAAGCCTCATGCCTCACTAGTGGTCTGTCAGTCCAATGGTGGCTCAAGCTATTTTCAATCACTGTGCAATTTGTGCTGCAGTTATTTTGCATCCCTGGTCAACATCAACTGCAACACCTACTTTGCCTTGATGCCCTAAGATGGTTAGTCCTCATGAGATATTGTAGTCAAACAGAGGTCTCCTGGGATACTCTGTGCTTACCCTCCATATCCCCTGATTCTAAGACTCCTACAAAAAGCTCTACACCAAGATAATTCCCATTGCCCCTTTCTGGCCTAGACAGATTTATTTTCCTCTGCTCAGGCCTCATGTCAAGAGACCTCCCTGGCTTTTAGATCCAATCTCAGATCTTCTTTCCCATCCTTCTGGGAAGCCTTAACCAATCTCCAGAAAATAAATGTAACCACTTTGTTCCTCCAGTTTCAGTGATGACCATAAACCCTGGTTTGTCTCAGGATGTTCTGAGGCTTCTATCTGGATCCCATAAAGACTCCATGTAGAAGGTATACCTTAGTAAATGGAAGTGTTTTGCTCTCTGGGCTCTATCTCATCAAATCACAACTTCAGAGGCCTCAGTTTCTATTGTTTTTGGAGTTTCTAACATCTTTATTTGATGTAGGGGACAGTTTCTGAATAAGTAAAGTGCATTTGGTGTCATTTTCTAATTTTCTTCCTCAGCCATATTCTTGTTCACTGGTGCCAAATAAATTTCACAAGGCCTTCTTGACAGGAGTCTTCCTCTTGAGGCTACCAGTCAAGCAACTGTATCCCCATGGGATCTAAATTTAACTCGGCTTCCTTTTGAGTTAGCTTCTTCAGCGGCATTGACATTTTTTACTTGGAAAACTATTGCTGAGGTCATTACTTCAGCCAGGAGAGTTTCAGAGATTCACTCCCTGTCTTTGTCTTAGGCTTTAGCTTATTTTCCATAAAGATGGAGTCGCCCTCAGGACCAACCTCTCTTTCATTCCTAAGATATAGCCTGAATCCAACCTAAATGAATATATCAACCAACATATGTGAATACACACTTCATACCCTGGATGTTCATAAGCGGCTGAGATATTACTTGTATTGCAGTGAAGGACATGGAAAAGATTTACAGTTGTTTACTTCCTTCTGTCTGAATGCACTGGGTAAAAAAGTCTCCAGGTTAATCGTGTCAGATGGCTGTCAGCCTGTAATGTGTTTGTATATGAAAACCACAGTGTACCCCTGTCAATTAATCCTAAAGCTAATTCCACGCATTCCATAGCCACACCAAAGGCATTCTTCAAGAATTCTTCTACTGATGATAGTTATGCTGTAGCAACTTGGTCAGTGTTGCATACCTTTCCAAAACACTCCAAGTCTGATTTGATCTCTAGCTCCAGAACTTCCTTTGGAGCCTCCATCCTTAAAGGGCTTTTGTCATGATACTACCCAGGAGTTCTAGTAGGTGGGGATTCTGATCCAACAGTCAGACCAGATAGGCAGAATTTAAAGGGTATGAGAGTCATGTACTTACCATAATGATGGATTATTTCACTTCTGCTGGTCTGATATGACAAACTCTTACACCATCCCTTGGCCTTCTACTATTGAGGACACCAAAGGAGCAGTACAGTGTCCTAGCAGTTTAGGTAGAAAACTCATTTTGAGGGAAGCTGGGCTAAAAGAACAGGTGCATTCTGGAAGGGAAAGGTTTGAGGAACTTGAGGCTGGAGGAGAGGAGCGGCAACCCCCCCCCCCAAAAAAAAAACAAACAAAAAACAAAACAAAAAAAACTGCACAGCCAATTAGCATATACTGTGCATACCAATCAACATAACTCCTCCCACTTGCAGTAGGATTGTGGGATATCACCACTCAGGAACGCACTTGCTTAATAAACTGAGTAAGTAAATGAAACCCACACTGCTTTTATGCATCAATTTGTTCATCAATACTTGGCAGAAACTACTTAAAGCAGTTAGAAGAAAGCCCCCCTTAAAGTTTTTAGGTAAACAGTCAAATAGCAACATTAATACTGAAAATTCTGTAATAGTTTGAGCAGAGAAATCCCCCCTTACAGTTAGGTGAACAGTCAAATAGCAACATTATTACTTAAAATGTTGCAATCTGTTAACAACATGAAGACTGACACATTTTCTTTAGAAAATGAATTTTAGCAGCAGGTGGCAGCAGTACACAAGCAATACTGATCACATCTCTGCTGCTTAAAGGAATTATTAAAGCAATAATTAAAGCAAATCATTTTTCATTAGCATTGTGCTACTATAATTGCAGGTACATAAGCAAAACCCAAATTTCCTCAAAGATGAGAAGCCAACTAAATTGATATAAAGAAAATTGTGTTCTACACTAAACTGCAAAATTCGTCTTTTTTGGTGCTTTGCTGAAGGAATTCATTTAGATGGTGTGCTGTATGGTTAAATTAAACAAACAATGGTACTTCTCAAGTGTTCCACACAGTCTGATTTTGCAGAACATCCCTGATTTTGCCTCATATTTTTTGCATTTCTTTAAACGTTTGACTTTCTGGTAAATTACCAAGGATTACAGTAAGTCAATAATGCCATACATTAACTTCACACTTTCTATTCACAAAAAAAATGCAAATTGATGCAAAACATTTTGTTGTATTAACTTTTTAAGTTAATTAGAATAATATTGATAGTTGTCAGATTATAGGCTTTTGTTCCCCCCTTCCCCATTATTTTTGACTTTGTCAAGAATTAATGAGCAAAGACGTCAGGAAGTATGGAAATAAGGCCACACTCACATAAACCTGCTTTTTGTGCAACATGATGATAACTAGGAAATCTTGCAGCATTCCTTCTTCTAACACATACTTCCATCCTCATAGTTTTCAATATAGCCAGTCCATTGCAGAAGAATTAAAAAAACAAAAAACAAATTAAAGTCCTTGAAGCTGAGCTGTAGAAAAGCTCCATATAAACCCACTAGCTGACACACTACTCTTATTCACTCATTTTCTATTGAACTATGCAAAAAACCCAAATGCTCAATAAATCCTTGTTTTAATGTAAATTATCAGGTGGCTTTATATGTTACCCATACATAGTGCAAACTTAAATGTTGTGGCTTTTATTCAAGTTTCTGTAAATGTGGCTCTATTAAATACATCAATATAATCATTTAATGCATAAGGTCAGTGATGTTGCTGGCTAGGGCTGACAAAAGAAATTAGCAAATCGTGATTTAAAGAGGCTAATTGGACTTTCAGGGCATCCTATTATTTTAAGTGTAAATTCTGAATTTTTAAAGATTCAGGGCAGTTGAGAAGTATACATATCAGAAAGACAGGAATAAAAGGATCCAGCATTATGGTAAGTGCATAACTCCCATTTTCGGGATGCTTTTTTCTGAAACAAAACCTAATATTCTGGATGAGTCTTTACCTATTTTAATCTTTAGAGAAGTATAAAAAAACATCTGAGTGTTAAATGAGGTCAGATATTAGAAAAGGCTTGAGTGTCTACTTGTGTTCAGTCTTTTTCACCCTTCTACTGTAACCATAATTGTTCTGGATTTATGATAATTCATCAAAGAAAATATCTGTGGGTAAGGTCTTTCCCACACAACACAAGGTGCAGGGTTTGATTCTCACCTTTGGTGAAATTGGCAAGGCTTAAAATGGCCTGCAAGGGCAGTTAGTCTAAAACTTACCTATGAACTTGTGCATTACCTAAGGATAATATTGTGAAGAGAGTCCACTGAAAATTACTTTCATTAAGTCAGAAAACAAGCTGTTTTTGTGGGGGTGGGGTGAGTGGGTACTCCTTGTGGCCCCCATGTGGAGGAAAACCCCCATATCCCTGCTGATTTGCATATATCAACTATATGGTCTCACAACAGTGGGAAAAATTGCAGTTAATGATTGCACAAAGCAGCTACTGGTGAACTGTCTTTCTGGTATCATCCATTGGACAAACTCCTGGCAATTACCTGTATGGCTTTCATTTTGTCCCAAGCTTGAGGAGATAACTTGTATCACTGACACTTGGCATCCTAGCACTTATTTAATTATGTCTCATGTTAAATAGGACTAATTAAAAATGTCAGTTTTAATTTTAGTTATCAGCACCATCATATCTTTTGTTTACTAATATTGTCTTGTCTGTACTGTTTCTAAGGCCTTATAAAACAGACAGAAATTTTGATCCAGATTTTATCCGTACCAAGTCTATAGCTGCAGCAGGTCTATGTTCATGGTGTTTAAATATTGTTCGATTTTATGAAGTGTACTGCGATGTGGCACCTAAGAGACAAGCTCTTGCTGAAGCAAATGCAGAGTTGGCAGCAGCAGAAGAAAAGCTCACTCACATCAAAAACAAAATAATGGTAAGTGCCCATATGAAAGTAGATTTCTTCGAAATTAACTGAAGTATTTTTGTGTTATGAAGTTTAGACTTTAATACAAATATATTCACAGTAATTTATTCTTAATAAAAAATATGGAACATGCTTGAAACAAGTATCACATGTAGGAAATTTGTCTGTTTCTGACACTGGTTCTCTGCAAAACATCATTGTCACTAATGCTCATGCTTGTGCTGCCCTTGGTTGTGAAAGCAGCTGGCAGGCCTATACTGGTATAAAGGGTTTGCTTTTTATATGGCCTTCAAGTTGTCTCCATGACGTCAAGGGGCTTGCCTATGCTTTACTGATGACTCTTTGGCTGATGTTCTTCTTTTCAAAAGTTTAATGTTGGTAGGAGTTTTACTGCAATGTGTTCAATGGTGCAAGCTGGCAGTGCACTTTTGAAGTTTTTTTTTCCTTTTACTTCATTGTGTTACAACCATGGAATTGGTCTATATATTTATTAGTGGAGTGTGGGGGACCAAGCCCTCCAATGGGGGAGAGTGCAGGGGAACTTGCCCCTGGGAAAATAACTTTTTTGTGTTTTTTTATAGTTTTCAATTGACATTTTTTGAGGTTTATTTTTCAGAAAACTGTCAATCAGAATAGTTTCTCTCAACAGAATGTAGGTAAACCCTGCAAAGTTTAGGAGTTAGCTATTGCAGTATTGTTCATGCTTGCTTCTTTGCTTGGTGAATTTTATGGATTTTTTTTCAAAACCATTTCAACTATCTGTCAGTCAGTTTGATATTTTAGAATACTGTATGTATTTTTCTGAGATATATAGTAAATAGCTGCACCACTATGAATACCAGATACTAGGAAAAAAATTATCATTCCTTAGGTTTGAAGTGTGTAGGATTTTCCCATAATAGAAATTCCTGTGCAGGTTGTCAGACATTTAGTACAGCCATCCAATTTCTTCATATAAGCCAGCTACAAACCTCTGTTGGCTCCTACCCCAGTCTTGGACAAAATCAAAATATTTAATGCCATCATTTCTTTTCTTATTTATTTACTCACTGAGCATTGAAGAAAAATAATCCTTATTCTTTGTGGATGATCACTAGCACACTGAACCATAACATAACTTTTATTCAACAGCATAGTTGTGAACCTGGACAGCATATCTTAGCTGTCAGTTCCCTTCTGTAAATTAACACAGCTCTCACAATGAAGTCAGTAGTGATATGAACTGCTGCAAATGCTTCATGGATGTGTTTCTCTTTTACTCTCTCCCAGTTGCTTTTTTGTGTGTGTGGAGGGGTTGTACTCATTTATCTGCCCTAATAGAAAGACCAGCCTTTGATTTTCTTAATGGAATCTTATGTACTTGCAGATTTAGGTTCTTTTTTCTATAGCTTTGGAAGCTTCTTCTTCTGTAAGAAAAGCATTGTTAAAGTGTTTGATCATTTTATTTTTATGGCCTTGTTAACTCTGTGATATAGGGAAATATTGCCAGCCCAACTATCTGGAATTTTATAAATAATTCTATGTCATTTGTGAATATTGATATGATTTATACAGAACTGTATATTATGCACTGAGCTAAAATGTAACCACAGCATGCCCTGCTGACTTAGAACAGAAATGCATATAAACTATATACCTGTGCAAATAAATGTTTTAACAGTAGAAACTAGAACATAAAAGGGTTAACTTGCAAAACTTCAAGAAAATAATAAGTGCTTTACGGGTGTGCTATAAAAGTTCTATATCAGTTTCAGTATAGCAGATACAATGTCTAGAGCTAGAAGTTTTTTGTATTGCTTTGGAGAGAAGTAATTACTAGGTTTAAAATATAAAAGCGTTTTATTGCTTTATGACTTCCTAGCAGTTGAACTATTCTGAGCAAACATCTGAGAGATATGTATTTTAACACAGAGATGTTAAGTTCAGTTAGTTTCTGCTTTAGCCTGAGAACTGAAGTCAAGTAACAAAAAGTAATTCAAGCTAACCCAGCAGTAATATCTGATATTAATTTAAGAACTCTCTCAGAGAGAGACATTGTATTTTGTATTTTGTCTTGGACCTAGCAAGAACATCCACTCATCATCACCATCTGCACTTGCCTTGTAAGTAAGATTTAGAGCACAGTATCTCTTTTAGATATAGACAGAAACATAGTAAAGATTAGTTTAGATATTTTCTGGATTTATTTGAGACTGTCCTACAGTGTTGTTTTAAAATATTTCTGTGATTTTGAACTCTGAAGTTACTGTGTTGATTTACTGAGTATTATCTTGTTCTTTTATTATTTATTATTAATTATATTTAAACCTATCTTTGTGGCTGATATTTGTGAGATGTATTTATAGATGCATAGATTATTACTAGGCTAACTGTGCTCATGGACCATTTTAAGCTTAGCCAATTACCCACTGTGAGAATCAAACCCTGCACCTTGTGTTTCTAAGGTAAACACCTTAACCATTACACCACCCTTCCACCGCTCCCACCCTTTAAGCTCTTAGAGTACTTGCATATGTATTTGGTGACACTGTACAGGCCACTCCTAAATAGCCTTGCATGTCTTGTTCAGACTACCATATGGATAATAGTATCATTACACAGTAGGATTGGACACTGTTTGTAAGGGCCTTATAGAAGCTGATAAGTATAGGTTGGTGGTAGTGGAAACTACCTTATAGTCTGGGCAGAAGGAGGCATAACTAGTAAACCTGTGCCAGCCTTCACCACGTGTGTGTGTTTGTATATAAATCAAATCTCAATGTGTGTGTGTGTGTGTGTGTGTGTGTGTGTGTGTGTGTGTGTGTGTGTGTGTGTGAGCTACTTTGGCAGGGACACGAAAGCACTTATTGGACAGAGAGGGTGCTGGAGATCTTGGATTGGCCCCTTAGATGAGATCTTAACCCTATAGCTGTGCCAGTGGGGAGTCTTACTGGGGGGTCTGAAGAAAGAGGGAGAAACTAGCACCAGACTGACTGTGATCTCTGTGTGCTATTAAGAGAAATTGCACTTTACTGTGTGTGTACTTGTCATCCTCCCAATGTTTATGTCTCCTAGCTGTTGCCAGTGGTGAGGATTGAGGCTCCTTGATTACTGGGCAAGTGCAGGGGCATCACATCATTGATTGTCAGTGGTGGGATATCCACATCACATATTAATTGGTTGACAGTGGTGGGATAGCCACATCACATACTAATTAGCTTGTAGTGGTGTGGATATTGAATTCCTGAAGCTTGTGTACTGTGGTCACTGAAGGTGTTTGTACTCTCAATCAGCCATGCAGTGAATATTCAGTTTCACATAACAATTGTTTTATTTATTTTTTTGCTAGCTTAGTTAGTCAGGGAGAGCAGGCAAGCATGTCAGCAGAGGAGTTTGGCAAGCTGACAAAGAGCCAGTTGGCTGAGATGTACCAAGCTAAAGGACTGGTGCATGCCAACCTGACTAAGGCAGAAATTGTTGTAGCTTTGGGCACAGCTGCATCACAGACCAGTGATCAGGAGGACTACCAGGCTGGCCTTGGAGATGTAAAACTCTCAGAAAATGGACAGCTCAACCTTTCTACAGAGACTTTAAAATCCATCTGGAGTTAAAGAGACTTGAGCTGGAGGCCAAGCACTTCGAAATAGAAGCAGCAGAGAGACTGAGATGCCTAGAGGCTGAGAAAAATGAGAAACTGAGACCTCTTGAGGTTGAGGAAAATGAGAAATGGAGATGTCTAGAGGCTGAGGAAAATGAGAAACTGTGATGTCCAGAAGCTGAGTAGAATGAGAGGCAGAGGCAACATGAAAAGCAGATGCTGACTCTTTGCCAGAGTCATGGAGATAATGGGGAAGGGAGTAATTGAACTCCAGAAGCAACAAAGGTCAGTAAATGTCATCCACAATTTACAGAGGGGGATAATTTTGATAGTTTCATTCATATGTTGGAAAGGGCATGTAAACAATATAATATTGATCAAGGGCTCTGGGTATGGTTCCTTACTCCCTTACCCTATGATAAATTTGTAACTGCTATTTCTAAATTGTCTGCTACTGATTGCTTAAATTATAATACTGTAAAAAATGGTCTTTTAGAATGCTTTAAGTTAATACCTGAAGCTCATAGGAAAACGTTTTGTGAGCATAGATGCAAGGCAGATGAAAGTGTGTGTGTGTGAATATGTTGCTGAACTAAGCACTTATTTTCATAGGTGGCTGAGTGGATGTCAGGTCACCACTTTTGAAGGGCTGGCAAACCTTTTGGTGAGGGAACAAGCCCTTAGCACGTTGTCTGAGGACATGAGCATCTGGTTAGCTGATAGACAATACACTGCTGCATATGAGTTGGGGAAGAAGGGAGACCTATACCTAGCAAGCAGGGCATCACTGCACAGGAAATGGACACCCAATGCTGCTCATGGGTCTATGGGGACCCATGGATGGTAACACAGACTGTCCCAACAGAGTCCGCCAGTAGCAGGGAAGCCACTAGTCCAGGTACACATTAAGGACCAAGGATTAAATGTTTTAAATGCAACCAGTGTGCCCATGTATCATATAGATGTCCATGGAGGCAAGGTGGGGAACAAAAGGTGGGACAGCCAGTAAGTGGGAATGACAAAATGCCAGCAGTAAGTCGTGTCGAGACAACAAGGGTACCAAACTACCACAGGAGGTTATATCCTATCTTACTGGATGGGAAAGCCATTGCTAAGAGAGATACAGCCTTTGACCTAACCATTGTGAAGCCTGCAATGGTTACAGAGGAGAACTTCTTGCTTGGCAGTCTTCTCCAGTCAGAGCTTTAGGAGGGACCCCATTCCAAATACCTTTGACTAGAGTTCACCTTGACTGGGAGAGTGGAAAAGGAAGTCAGCAAGTGGGTGTGTTTGAGGATATCTCTGCAGATGTCCTGATAGGGAATAACTTTGCTAATGCAGTACCCTGTGTGCATGCAGTTACATGCAGTCAGGCTTGGAGACAAGCATATGGGTCTGGTAGCCTGGGGGAGACCCAGACAGACCACACAGTTGCAGCCAAGACTGGTGAGGTGGTTACTTCAGGGAGGGAGCTACTCTATAGCAGTGAGACTGAAGGTGAGCCACAACTGCTTGTGGATACTGATGTTCCCTTGGACAGAGTGACTGCAAGGGCAGAGGTGAGTAGTAGTATCCAGGCTGACAGTTTGGCATCGCTGTCAGAGAATACCAGATTTCCTGTGGAAGGGGAGCTGAGAAGGGTTACAAAGAGATAGTTGAGACAGGCTCAGGTCTCAAACCCTACATTACAAGGCCTGAGGGAGGTAGCTAGTGAGGCACCTGATTCTCAAGGGAAGGGGGAATCTGTATACTGGGACAAAGAGTTACTGTAGAGAGAGTGGACCCCTGAGGGAGGGCTCAAAGGTGAGAGAATACAGCAGAACTTTTATTGGCCTGGGATTTCTAGAGATCTAACAGGGTACTGCAGGATGAGCAGTGTCAAAAGGTAGGCAAGGCAGGAGACAAGGTGGAATCTCCTTTGATGCCTTTGCCTGTGATTGAAGAGCCATTTCAGTGGGTAGCTCTGGATATTGTGGGACCTCTGAGTACTCCAAATTCCACAGGGAAAAAGTATATCCTAATGGTAGTAGATTATGCTGCCAGATACCCCGAGATGGTGGCTCGGTCCTCCATTGAAACAGAAAAGGTGGCAAATGCTTTGTTAGAGCTTTTCAGCAGGGAAAGTTTCCCAAAAGAAATACTGACTGACAGAGGTGCCAATTTCAGTCAGACCTGCTGGCTTGTCTATAGAAGTACTGTGGGGTGAAGCACCTAAATACCACCCACTACCATCCCCAGACTAATGGTCTTGATGAGAAGTTAAATTCTGCACTCAAGCCCATGCTATGGGCATTTTCAGACCAGTTTAAAGGGAGTGGGACAAATATTTGCTCTATCTGTTGTTTGCTTACAGAGAGGTTCCCCATGAATCCACAGGTTTTTCATCCTTTGAGTTGTTATATGGGCATAAGGTGAGGGGACCTCTAAATTTGATTTGCGATGAGTGGGAGGGTGAGTGTGAATCCCACAAGGAGTCTGTTGTGGCATATGTCCTAAACCTCAGGACAAGGCTCAGGGAACTCATGGGCTTGGCCCAGGAAAACCCGGCAGAAACCCAACAGCAGAAAAATGTTTGGTATGACAGAAATGCTGGAGCTAGATGGTATGCTGTAGGGCAGGAGATAATGGTTCTCATTCCTGTCATGCACAAAAAGCCTGGGATGGATCCTACAACATAGTAAGGAAGGTCAGTTATGTTATTTACATGGTAGAACTGCTAGGCAGGAGGCATGGGCACACATTGTACCATGTTAACATGATGAAACCATACCATGATAGGGAGGCCCTTGTGCTGAGTATTTGCAGTCAATGGCAAGAGGAGTCGGCGGGGGATCTGTTGACTGATCTCCTCATTGAGGCTTGAACTAACACAGCAGTGGAAGGGGTAGCAATGTCCCAGCAGTTATCCCCTACCCAGGTTTGAGAAATCCGAACAGTGTTTCAGGAGTTTGGGGACATGTTCATTGGGAAACCAGGGTGCACCCACCTGGTGCAACACCATGTGAATACAGGACCCCAAAGTCCTCTATTAAGCAGGCTCCTTATAGGATGCCTGAGAGATTCAAACAGACTCTGAGGGAGGAGATACAGGAAATGTTGGAATTAGGGGCAATTCAGGAGTCCAGCAGTCCCTGGGCCTCCCCAGTGGTGCTGGTACCAAGGAAGAATGGCAGCACCAGGTTTTGTGTGGACTTCAGGTAATTAAATATTCACACAGAGTCAGATGCTTACCCCATGCATAGGACAGATGAAGCCCTAGAACAGCCGGGTGGGGTAAATATCTTACCACTGTTGATCTTACCAAGGGTTACTGGCAGGTGCCCTTGACTCCCAGTACTAGAGAGAGGTCAGCCTTTTTGAATCCTTTTGGCTTGTATGAGTTCACCAAGATGCCCTTTGAAATGAAAAATGTCCCAGCAACTTTCTAGAGGCTGGTAGATCGTATCCAAGCAGGAGCAGGAGATTTTTCCCTTGCTTACCTAGTTGATATTGCCATCTACAGCCATTCCTGGCAAGAACACCTTCAGCATGTCATGGAGTTGCTGGGAAGACTACAGAGGGCAGGGTTGACCATTAAGCCCAGCAAAAGTCAGTTGGTTATGACATAGGTCTCCTTCCTGGGACATAGAGTGGGGAGTGGTAAGATCAGGCCAGAACCTGCCAAAGTAGAAGCCATTCAGGCATGGCCTGTCCCTGTTACCAAAAAGCAGGTGAGGACATTCTTAGGGACAGTGGGGTACTACAAAAAGTTTGTCCCCAATTATAGTACTATAGCTGCTCTCCTCACAGACCTGACAAGTAAAAACAAGGCAGATAAGGCAGTGCGGTCCCCAGCATGTGAGCAGACATTCCATAAGCTTAAATGAGCTTTGGGAGGACCCCCTGTGTTAGCTAGTCCAGATTACAGCAAATAATTTGTTATGCAAGTGGATGCTTCACACCATGGGGCAGGAGCTGTACTTAGCTAGGTTTCCTCAGAGGGAGAAGAGCACCCAGTTGTATAGCTCAATTGCAGGATCCAACCCAGGGAGGAATGCTACGCAGCTGTAGAAAAGGAATGCCTAGCCATAGTGTGGGCACTGCAGAAACTTCAGCATTATCTGTATGGAAGGAAATTCACTGTAGTTACAGACCACAATCCGTTAACATTGCTACATAGAGCCAGCCAGCAAAATGCCATGTTACTAAGGTGGAGCCTAGGGTTGCAAGCATATGATATGATGGCACAGCACTGCAGTGGGGTTAGCAATGCCAATGCAGATAGGCTGTCAAGACAGGGAATGGAGTAAGGTATTTCCAGAAATGCTCAATCCTCTCAAGCAATGTTTCTCATGGGTTCATAGGTTCATAGGCATTTACTAGGCTAATGACCACAAGGGCCTTTTTAAGCCTAGCCACGCATCCCAAATCTCTGACTAGTTCTGATACCCTTGATAAGTGTAAGCATGGGCCTGGGAGATGAACCATTTACAGGTTACCTGTTTGCACTAGAGACATAGGTGCCAACACAGGGATGAATTTCTGGTTTCCCATCCAATTGTCCAAATTGCACTTGAATTGGGCTAGGGAGGAACTCTGCTTCACATGGATGGAGAGCCTGTTCCACAGACAGGGTAGTCTCTGTAATACATATCTAGCTCTCCAGCAGGTCCTATTTATATCATAGGCAAGGTTTAAGTCTTTAAAATGGATAATTCTGGTTCTGTTTGTTTTGTGGATATGCAGGAGGTCCATTAGAGTGGGGTCTGACAATGCCCTGTATGCCAGGCATAAATCTCCCCTCAAAAGCCTGTAGGAGACAGAATACAGAGATACGGCCTTGAGGCAGTCTACATAGGACATATTACTTACGCCCTACATTCTTTTAGTGAGGAACCTCTGTGGACATTCCCGTTGTTGGATATGCCTGATTAGGTACATACCAAAGGAGGCATTGTACTCAATGACAGTCCTGATGAATGCCGAATATGGTGGAAGAATGACTTCCTTGGACTTAGATGCCATACCGTTGCTTATAAGTTGCGCAACATAGAATGATTTCCTCACCACTGTAGACATGTGACAATCAAAGGCTAGATTACTATCTGTGCATGTCCCTATGTCCCTGACTACTGGGTCAACTCTAAGGGGTGTGTTGTCAATATGATAGTTACCAGGGATGGATGACTTCCAAAAGGATACAATTATGAATTTTTTGACATTTAGTTTTAGTCCATGGCTCTGACACCAGTTGTTTGTCTGTGTCAGCCCCTACTGTAGAACACTTGTTCAGTGTGAGATTCAATGACAGCTCCTAATTTGCAATCATCTGCAAATGTAGTCAGCCAGAGACCACTGAAATTGGCCTTGACTTCTGAGAAGTAAATGCCAAAAAGGAGTGTTGCAAGGACTGATCCCTTAGGGACTCCACTTGTGATTGGCCTCTTTGTAGACGTGGACTCATCAATTCTAACTTCCTGGGTCCTGCCTGTGAGCCAGTTGGCTATCCATTGGGTGACATATGGGTTTGTACCTAAGCCCTTGAGTTTGTCAACAATGCCCGAGTGGGATATTGTGTCAAATGTCTTGGCCAGGTAAAGGTAGGCAGTGTGAATTATTATGCCATCATCCATTGCTATGGTGACTTTCTCAAAGAAGTCCACCAGGTTGAGTGGACATGATCTGCCCTTGATGAAACCAAACTGAGTTGGGTCCAGTGTCTGGAGGTTTACTATAGCTCTAGTGATCATCTCCATGATAATTTTTTCCTTGGCTTTACATATAAGACTAGTGAGACTTATGGGTCTGTAGTTTCCAGGGTCTGTAGATGGCCCACCTTTGTGCAGAGGAATGACTGTTGCCTTTCTCCATTCATGAGGGACAAAGCCTGTTTGGAGGCTAAAGTTAAATAGTAAGTCCAGAGGCCCTGATAGGTCATGTTCCATGCTATTTAGAGAAATTAAAGTGCTTTACGGGTGGGCTATAAAAGTTCTCCATCACTTCCAGTGTAGCAGACACAATGTCTAGAGCTAGAAATTTTTTGAATGTCTTGGAGAGAAGTAATTACTGAGTTAAAAATGTAAAAGTGTTTTATTGCTTTATGACTTCCTAGCAGCTGCACAGTTCTGAGTAAACATCTGAGAGATGTGTATTTTTAACACAGAGCTGTTAAATTCACTTTCTGTTTTAGCCTGGGAACTGAAGTGACAAAAAGTGATGTCATCCAAGCTGACCCAGCAGTGATATTTCATATTAATTTCAGAAATCTCTCAGAGAGATACTGTGCATTTTGTATTTTGTCTTGAACCTAGCAAGAACAGCCACTCAACATCACCATCTGCACTTGCCTTGCTGTAAGTAAGATTTAGATCATAGTATCTCTCTTTTAGATATAGGTAGGAATATAGTAAAGATTAGTTTAGATGTTTTCTGTATTTATTTGAGACTGTCCTGCAACAATGATTTAAAATATTTCCTGTGATTTTGAACTCTGAAGTTACTGTGTTGATTTACTGAGTATTGCCTTGTTCTTTTATTATTATTACATATATTTAAACCTATCTTTGTGGCTGATATTTGTGAGACATATTTAAGCTGTTTGAGTACATGCATATGTATCTGGTGACACTGTATAGGCCACTCCTAAATAGCCTTACATGTCTTGGTCAGACTACCATTTGGATAGTTTTATAGTTTTCAATGATTTGAGATTTGATGTTATGAGTTTTCGACGATTTGGTCTCAATGATTTGAAATTCGATGAAATGATAATTCGATGATATGAAGTGGAACCATATATATATATATATATATATATATATATATATATATATATATATATGGGATCCGGACACATGCTCGACTAGCATATGTCCGAATCACAAAACATCGAACATACATACACGAAAGCGCTTAACATCGACAAGCGCTTCCATGTATGTGTGCCTGTTTCATAGATCAGACTACAGTGCGGGTAAGGGAAAATTCCCTTTTCCCCACTGTAGTGCGATTGTGGAGTGAGAATAATAAAGTAGGGGGGGTGTGCCTGCAGAAACGTAGATTTTGTTTTTTTGAACTAAACATACACGGAAGCGCTTTTCGATGTTAAGCGCTTTCGTGTATGTGTGTTCAGTGTTTTGTGATTCGGACATATGCTAGTCGAGCATGTGTCCTAGACCCATATATATATATATATATATATATATATATATATATATATATATACACACACACATATATATATATATATATATATATATATATATATATATATATATAGTCTTTTTATATATAAAAGTAGGATGTTCCCCTAAAAGCCTTACAAGCTGGTGATTGATCATATTTTTGAGAAAAAGGGTCAAAGCTGTGGTAATGCATGCTATGCTAATCAATAGCCTTGTGATTATATTACATTGTGCTTAGTTTTTACTGGATGCATACAGTCTCGTATGTACTAGTAATAAAAAATGATGTGTAGTATGTGTATAAATGTAGATATGTTTAGTTACTTTAACTTCAATTCTGCTTTGATTAAATTTTGTACAATCTTGCATCACACCAGAGATTTAAATGTTAAACATAAAACACACATTTGTTCATGCCACTATTACCATGAAGTATTATCATTATTTTTGTGTTGTTTTTCCACTGGTTTTCATTGATTAAACATGTTTTGGGGGCTGTAAACATGAAAACTGTCATGACAGTTTTTTTTTTAATTGCAAAGAACTGATATTTTTTTCTGAGGTGTAAATGAAATATTTTTTTTCTGAAATAACTTTTTCTAAATTTTTCTGATTTATAAATAACATAGTTTTTATACATACTAATACATATTAGATTTGATTAGACAAATATATTTATATTTACTGTGTACTAATTAGATGATGTTTAAAAGACAGCTATGTGTTTTTTCTTGTATCAGTCTAGTTAACTCTTTTTACTTATCTACCTATGTATGTGATTTTATTTCTTATCACAGACCTGATAAAGGCTATATTGCATTAGTTAGCTGAAAGCGATTTTAATTAAAAGTCAGTCTTTTTATGTGCATGTTATGCTTTTCTTAATACCTGACTTGGGAGTGTGGTTTGCAAATAGTGTTTTCCTTAAGTAGGAATTTGTTTGACCTAATGAGTAGTAGTATGTGGGGATGGGTACTTGCTGTTCTAAAATGCACTTTTTTATGGCCTTCTTTGTATTGTTTGCCTTGAATACGCTGGTTTAAAACTGAACAACACATATATTTTCCACATCTACTCCTAAGTATATAAAAGCTGATATGTTTAACATTGTAAAATATTTCTGATTTTTGCTACTGAGGATCACTTGTCTGTGATGAATAAAGGCTTGTTGCTTTGGAACACTACCTGCTTTTCATGATTTTTGGAAATTATTGTAACTGAGCTCATCAACAAAGTTTTAAGGCTACTAGTTTCTCTGTTTTTTTTATTTTTTTCCTCAACACTTGTGGCGGTGAGGTTGGAATTAGACAGATTCCTATGCTTGTTCATTTTTTATAGTATCTATGTTGTCTATCATAGGAAGAATTTACCCTTATTAGGTAAACTAAATGCTCATTCGACTATTTAGTTTTATTTTATTTATTTTTATATAATATTTGTTTACCAGGAAAGTCTGACTTGGAACAAAGCTAATTTTCAGCAGAGACTCGGGGAGAAATGCTCCAGACACATGGTCAGTTTCTACCTCAACAGCATTCAACAGGGGACTATCCATTGATGAAATATGTGCTGCAGGCACCTGGGCTACAATATGATTTATAGCCATGTAGCAGCAATTAAGTCCTTATTAAATAATAAAGACATAGTTATAAAATGTTCTGACAAAGGTGGGGGCCTAGTGATTTTAGATACTTCTTTTTATATGAATGCAATGTCTGAATTGTTAGTGAGTGATGAAAATGTTAATATTACCAAACATGATAATAACATGATTATCAAAACTGTTACACAACATTTATATGACATACATTCACAGTACAAAATTAATATTGAATTATTAAATTATTTTGTTGCTACCACACCAAAACGCCTATTTATGGCATTCCTAAACTCCATAAATTGGTAATGAACCCACCAATGAGACCCATTTTCTCAGCTAGGGGTTGGGTTACTGAAGCGATTTCTAAATATGTTGAAATTCAGCTAAGAAAATGTCTAGAAAAAAGTAATACTTTAGTAAAGGATACAACTTATTTTCTAAATCACTTATTTGAATGGTTACATGGTACACTACCTGATGGATATCTGTTTGCTACGTTAGACGTTGATTCACTGTTTACCTTTGCCCCGAATGACACGGTATATACAATATGTTAAACAAACAATACTTAATAGAGTCTTCAGAATATTCATTGGAACACATAGATATGCTATGTGATTTACTGCACTTAGTCCTTACCAACAATGTCTTTATTTTTCAGACACAATTATAGGTTCATAGGTTGATACTAGGCTATCTGCCCTAGGGCATTTATAAGCCTAGCCAGAGTGTGTTTGGCTTTCGCCACCCTTTTAAATTAGTTGACTGTACCTCTGTATAGTAGGTCACAGAAGGTAGCTCTTTTAAGGTTAGTTTACTGTACCTCTGTCAAGCAGAGATATAGAAGAGATCCCAGGGGTAAACTTACGATCTCCCATCCACTCGTCAAGATTTCTCTTGAAGAGGATCAGTGAGGGGCTCTGCCTAACATGGATTGGGATTTTGTTCCAGAGTGAGGGGAGCCTCTTGGATATGAATCTGTCCCTCCAGCATGTCCTATTTATTTCTGTGCTGAGGTTCAAGTCCCTGGAGCTTGTAGCTCTAAGGGATTTGGCTTTCCTGAGGTGAAGCATGTCCATTAATTCTGGGTTGGACATGGCTTTATACGTCAGACACAGATCGCCTCTGAGTAGGCAGTACGCAACTGAGTAGAGCTGGAGTTTCTTTAGCCGAACTGCATAGGGCATCTGTTTGAGACCCTTGATCCTCTTGTTGAGATACTTTTGGGGTCTTTCCAGTTGCTGAAGGTGTCAGGAAAGGTACATCCCAAATGGGGCATTGTACTCAATTATGGGCCTGATAAGAGATGAGTAGAGGGGCACAATGACCTCTCTTGATCTAGATGTGAACCCTTTCATGATAAGGTGGGCTGTATAGAAGGTCTTTCTAACCACTTTGGCAACGTGATTGTCAAAGGAGAGATTGCTATCTACTTGGGTCCCCAAGTCCCTAATTACTTCTTCCATACTTAATGGATTACCACCTATGTGGTAATTTGTGGGCACTTTGTTTTTCCCAAAGGGGATGACTATGCACTTTTTGGCATTTAGCTTTAGGCCATGGCTCTGGCACCAGTTATCCTTCTCTGTGAGACCCTTCTGGAGGATTCTTGTGTCAGTCGGAGAGTCGATTACAGCACCCAGTTTGCAGTCATCTGCGAACTTGGTCATCCATAGTCCACCCGTGTTAGCCTGTACCTCAGAGAAATATATACCGAACAAGAGAGGTCCCAGGACTGAGCCTTGTGGGACACCACTTGTAACTGGTTTAGAGTCTGACATGGCACCTGCTATTCTGACCATGTGGGTTCTATCCCTGAGCCAGTTTGCAACCCATCTTGTGACATAGGGGTTGATATTTAAGCTGGTGAGCTTATTTATGATGCCCGAGTGGGTTATTGTGTCAAAGGCTTTTGTGAGGACCAGGTAGGCTGTGTGGACTATCTTCCCTTCATCTATGGCTTTGGTAACTGTTTCAAAGAAGTCGACCAGGTTCAAGAGGCAAGATCTGCCCTTAACGAAGCTGAATTGGGTAGGATCCAGTGTCTTGAGGTTCCCAATGTCTTTGTTTATGATTTCCACGATGATACGCTCCATAGCTTTGCAGACCAGGCTAGTCAGGCTTATAGGGCGATAATTTCCGGGGGTCTGTTGTGGCACCACCTTTATGGAGTGGGACCACTGTTGCTGTATGCCATTCCTTGGAAAAATATCCTGTAGTAAGGCTGAGATTGAACAGTGACTTTATATGAGGGTTTAGTTCTTCTTGGAGCTCATGTAAGATGCAGCACGGGATACCTTCTGGTCCCATTGATGCTGTGTTTTTTGCTTTGGAGAGGGCAGCTCACACCTGTGCATCTGTGATCTCAAGAAGGCTACACTCTGTTGGGATAGACATTTGCTCTTTTGGGGGGCAGAAGTTTGCACTGAACCTTTCTGCCAGGATGTTGGCAATGTCTGTGGGTTCAGTGTATTTTTTGTCATTTTGCACTAATTCAGAGCATATCTGAGTGTTGCCGCCCAGGTTTCTGACATAACTAAAGAAGGCCTTGTGATTATCTTTAGTGTCTTGTGCAATTTTTCTTTCGAAGCTGGCCTTAGATGATTTTATGAGGGATCGTAGTTTCTTGCTAGTACTGATCAGTGACGCCTTCCCTTTTTGGGATTTTGCTCTGTCATGTAGTAGTTTTCTCCTTCTGTTGTATAGCTTATTTATGGCCGGGGTCCACCAGACAGGTCTCCTGCCTTTGGAGGAGTGAGTCTTGGTTTTATTTGGGATAGCATGCTCCATGCATTCCTGTAGGTGTCCATAGAATGCTTTTGTAAAGGATTCTGCATTTTGGGCTGTATTTTCCACTGGCCCGGGGGCTTTGAAGGATTCTACCTCAGTTTTGAGAAGTGTGAAGTTTGCTTTTGAGAAGTTCTTCACCGTGGTTTCCTTGTTTAGGGGTGGGGATGGAATATGGATGTCCAGTGAGATTTGTTTATGGTCTGATCTTACCAATGAGGGGTATACCTCTGATGTGGAACATAGAGACCCCATGTTGTTGATGACCAGATCCAATATGTTTTCCCCTCTTGTGGGAGTGGTGACCAGTTGTTCCATAGCATTTGAGTATATAAATTTTAGGAACCGTTGGGCAAGGGTGTTTGGGCTTGAGTAGTTTTCCCAATCGATGTTTGGGTAGTTGAAGTCACCCAATATAATAGTGTTTGGAGAGACCTTCATATTCTCCAGTGTTCTCAGGAAAGCCGAGTGAGGTTCCTATGTTTGGGAGGGTGGTCTGTAGCAGGCTACAAACTGAAAGGCAGTTTTGCCCACTGTTAGTTGCACATGGATGGTCTCCGATGCTTCGTGCAGTGCCACTAACCTGGAGGTGTGGGTATCTTTGATAAATATGGATACTCCCATTCCTTTTGTGGTTCGGTCCGAGTTTTGGGGCCGGAAAGCATGGTATGAAGTATAGCCTGTTAGTGCTGGGGTGCTCTCGGCAGCCATGAACCAGGTTTCTGTTACTGCACAGATATTGATACTCTCCATACTGAGGAGAGTCTCGAGTGCGTGCATCTTGAGGTTTAGACTTCTGGCAATGAGCAGCATTACCCTTAGTTTTTATTTCTTTGTGTTGTCTATGGGGATGGGTTTGTCTTTTGAGCCTTGCCTAAAAAAGGCACTATGGGGGAGGCAAGAGCCTTTGCCAGTATTCGAAAACCCAGGGGTGACCGGTGCACGCCGTCCCTAGCGAAGCAACGTGGCTTGTCAAGCATGTTATCCCAGGCTGACAGACACTGGATCCCCTTTGAATGACACCAATACTTTAGCCAATTGTTAAAATTGATCATTTTGTCTTTATACTGTGGCATCATTCTTGGTGAGGGTAAGATGCTACTCAAGGTCAGGGTCATACCGGCCTGGGCTACATGATCAGAGAGCTCCTGTACGTCTTTTTTCATGTAGTCTAGGAAAGTACGTCTCTGGTCATTCACACTAGCATGGACAATAACGGAGTCATACTTGTACTTGCTTTGGAGTGACCTGAATGCTTGTGTTATGTGGCAGATCCTGGCACCCGACAGGCAGCTTACAGTGACCTTCTCCTTGTTCAGCCTGGTGAGTGGGATGTCAGTGTGTCTGACAATAGAGTCACCTATTACAAGTGTATTAGGTGTGTTGTTTAGCCTTAAGGGCTGTGACTGTGTGGCACACTGACTTTGTGAGCTATGTGCTACGTGGATATTGTTTCGTGGTAGTTGTTGCTTGGATGTCTGCTTTGGAGGTCTCTGTTGCTTAGGCAGATTTTTATTTAGAGCCTCCGAGTATGTTTTTGTGTGTTTATGTGTTTGGTTTGCTGATGCAGTAGGTCTGTGTGAGACTGGATTTGTGGTGTGTGTGGTTACCTTCTCCTCCTGACAGGCTGTGCCAGTACTGGGTTGAGAGAGCTTAGCCTCCAGTTTGGCTATATAGTTGCATCTCTCACATATATTTGAGCTTGTTGGGAGGAGGACAGGGTGGTCTGTATACATAAGGCAGTTGTAACAGTTTTGCCTCAAAATTCCCAGATTCACCAGCTGAACTGGGGAGTAAACTCGAAACTGAACTTTGGACATGCCTGAATAATATAGGGAACTACTTATTGACTGATCAGAAAGAACCAATAGGGAGCAAGTGCTTAGGAGTATAAGAGGATGTAGTGCTTTAGTTTGTGTTTACCTATGAGATTATTTATACGAGCAAGTGCAGGGCTTTAGAATGAGAATAGAGTGCTTAATTAGAGATTTAGAGCAGTTCTAAGGGAAAAAGTGAACAGCAGACTTTGTGGAGCCGGGAATAGTTTAAACCTGTTTAAGCGACGCTGCCCGACGCGGCTCTGTGCCCAAGACTGCGCAAAAAGAGGGTTGCAGGATTTTAAGAGAGAGAGATCAAGGAGTTTAGAATTGACCCAAAATGGCCAATAAAACTACAGCTTCTAGGCAGTAACCACTCCTACAGGGACAGGCAGGCTGTTCAGTGTTAACCACTGCCACTGGTGAACACAGAGACTTCCCTTTAGCCCAAGCAAGCACTGGCCTCCAAGAAACTTACAAACAGCAAATATGTAAATGAACGTTTCTTAAATTTCAGAAAGTGGGAAAAAAAGCAAGATTTTTTTTTTTTTTTTAGTTTAAAGGTAGCAGAGATACACAAGTAGCAAAATATTCACAACAGTACAATAAATGACCCCGCACTTGAGTGCTAGGCTAAAGTCAGGTAAAATGCAGTTTTAAGAGAAAAAAACGATTTTAAATTAAGTGCAACACAGGAAATGCAGTAAACAGGCTCTAGATGTGTTCTAAATACTGTTTCTAATAGAGATATAAACTTTAGCAAGCCGGAAAACTCCGAAAAGTAAGCGGCAAAGCAGTAATTCTTAACAAAAAATCAGAAGAAAATACTTAAAATCTCAAAAGTGGCTCCTTTCTTCTCTCAGCATTTTCTCCACTTGGTAGGTGCTTCAGCAACAACTAATAAGCCTGGAAAGATGCCAAAACCATGAGGCAGCAGGGTTTTAAGAGAGAGAGATCAAGGAGTTTAGAATTGACCCAAAATGGCCAATAAAACTACAGCTTCTAGGCAGTAACCACTCCTACAGGGACAGGCAGGCTGTTCAGTGTTAACCACTGCCACTGGTGAACACAGAGACTTCCCTTTAGCCCAAGCAAGCACTGGCCTCCAAGAAACTTACAAACAGCAAATATGTAAATGAACGTTTCTTAAATTTCAGAAAGTGGGAAAAAAAGCAAGATTTTTTTTTTTTTTTTTTTTTTTTTTAGTTTAAAGGTAGCAGAGATACACAAGTAGCAAAATATTCACAACAGTACAATAAATGACCCCGCACTTGAGTGCTAGGCTAAAGTCAGGTAAAATGCAGTTTTAAGAGAAAAAAACGATTTTAAATTAAGTGCAACACAGGAAATGCAGTAAACAGGCTCTAGATGTGTTCTAAATACTGTTTCTAATACAGATATAAACTTTAGCAAGCCGGAAAACTCCGAAAAGTAAGCGGCAAAGCAGTAATTCTTAACAAAAAATCAGAAGAAAATACTTAAAATCTCAAAAGTGGCTCCTTTCTTCTCTCAGCATTTTCTCCACTTGGTAGGTGCTTCAGCAACAACTAATAAGCCTGGAAAGATGCCAAAACCATGAGGCAGCAGGGTTTTAAGAGAGAGAGATCAAGGAGTTTAGAATTGACCCAAAATGGCCAATAAAACTACAGCTTCTAGGCAGTAACCACTCCTACAGGGACAGGCAGGCTGTTCAGTGTTAACCACTGCCACTGGTGAACACAGACACTTCCCTTTAGCCCAAGCAAGCACTGGCCTCCAAGAAACTTACAAACAGATCAGAACAGCAAATCTGTAACTGAACTTTCTTAAATTTCAGAAAGTGGGAAAAAAAGCAAGATTTTTTTTTGAAAAAAATCAAATTTTTATAATAATTTATATTAACAAAACAAAGATGGAATGATGGGTACTCTGTCGCAAACACCTACACTAACATTGTTATGTAAATATAGGAGAAGCAGCATGTTTTATCATCTTAAAATTTGTATAAAGATCAGGTTGCTTTCTGTAAGTGTTTTGCTGATGACCTGTTTTTGATTTGACAGGGTAACGAAGAAGGATGTAACGTATTTTTTGATTATATATCTAAACTGTTCAATTTTTAAAATTCAAGCAAGTACCTTCTTCTCATGAAATTAGTTTTTTGGATATAAAATTAAGAAAGGAAATATCATGGGAAACTAGAGACTATGTTATATATTAGAAATCTGTTACAAGATGTTTATTTCTGCATAGGACCAGTATGCAACCACCCTTTGTTTTTGAAAATGTGGTTAAGAACCAGATGTTTCATACAGCCAAACTTGATATATGTGATACAAATACGGATTTACAATTAGGATGGCTCAAGATTTTATTACTATAGGATATGATTTATTTATTTATTTTATTGTACATTTGTTAACTGGGTAGTGACCGGCTGGGCAAGTAGCCCATTTTCAGTGGAGTCTCTGGAAGAAAAGCTCCATAACAATAGTACAAAAATGATTACAAAAAATTTACAAGGATTTACAAAGAATATACAAAAAGTTTTAACAGTTGCCTACATTCAGAGTTTGCAAAAAGGGAGTGAATGAATACAGAAAACATTACATTTCCTAAGCCTTACTACAGGCAGTAATATGAAACTCATTAGATACATAACTAAAATAAGCCATTGTAGAATTTTCATTTTGTAGAAGTAAGACAAGTTGAAAATAGCAGAAAAGAAACATTTGATTGATGGCATTGAAACTAGCCAGGAGTATTACAGGAGCATAGCCATTGTTGAGTAAGGTATTCCTTTAGGAGTTGTTTGAAGCTATGACTGTCTGGTTTTTTTTGATCCCTTAAAAGTGTATAATACATGAAAATTTATAAATGAATCATGTAGTACATCAGCTATACCTATATTTAAATTTAATCAGAATATTAGGCAATCTAATCAGACACAATACACACAAATACACACACACACACACACACAGAGATGTATATTAACATGCAATAAAAATACTGGTGCAGTAAAGAATATCAACAGGAAATGGTGGTGCTGCTGTAGCGTTGTCGCCTCACAGTTAGATGTTGCCCGTTCGATTCTCAGAGCGTCTTCTGTGTGGCGACATGCGTGAATGGGCGTTCCTTCGTTGAAGGTTGTGCGTTAGGCCCGGCAAGCCAGCACGTAAAACTCTACTGCCAATCATTATCTTACAAGCATATGGCAATTTTAACACACAAAATCTTATATATATGGCTAAGCACAACTCCTATGCAAAATGCTATTTGGAGATGACAAATAGGAAATGTAAAGAATGCATTAGCAATCATATATCAGAGATAGAAAGATCTTAACAAATGCATTGTATAGGCGTATAGCTGAAACAGATGTTACGCATGTTTTTACATTTATGATTTTAAAAGTTATTTATGGACCCCTGTGAGGGGGCGATATAACTGAAAATGAGGAGCTCATATGGATTTTAAGGTTTGAGCTCACGCTAAACCAGGGTTGAACTGTGGTATCACTTTAAAACCAGCACTTAGAGTATTATATCATCAGGTTTAATTTTATTTGATTATGTGGTCATGTGATATGTTTTTTATTATAAAAGTCTGTTTTATGTTTGAAATGAGCCTGAAGAAGCTTGTTTGGTGAAAATTTTTACTAGTGTCTTTTATTAAAGATCTGCCATGGTTCCAGTGGTTTTTGTTGTCTTAGTTACTTGGTCTATTATATACACATTTGTGTCTCACTATAAACTGTATGTATAATCCAAGTCACGTTCCTCCTTTGATTCCTCCATACTCAGGAATGTCCTTCCTTGATACCACCCAGTTTGACATCTTGGGATTCTGTTCCATGTGTTTGAAACAGATGAAAATAGACAAAGTACAGTTGTGCAAAATCTTACCATAACAGTAGATGTCTTTCTCTTCACTGTTGCAGTATTCTAAACAGAAGGGATCTCCTACCCACGACAGCCCAACTCTTGGCCAGTATACCATAGCCTACTGATCTTGTATTCATTGTGTGTCACACTTATGCTCCCTGCACAGAACATAGGGCATAAAAGGGATGTACAGACACAGCTACCCTGAACTGAATTGCCCTAGAAGAGAACATTGTCCACATGACAAAGGAGCCCATGCACATCCAGAAGGAAAAAGGCAGAAGAAAAATGGGAAACCCTCAGCCAGAAGGGAATCTAAAACAAAACAAAACAAAACAAAAAAAAACAGAACAACCAAGAGGGGGTTGGAGGGAGGGAATGAATACTGCAACAGTGAAGCGAGGACATCTACTGATATGGTAACATTTTATACAACTGTACTGTGTCCTACTATATCACTGTTGCAGTATTCTAAACAGAAGGGGGGAGTAAAAAAGCTCAAGAAACCGAATGGGAGGTGGAAGGCTGAGAAGAGCCCTCAGCAAATCCATATAAAATGGTTCTAGCAAAACCTGCTCCAGCCCTAGAAACCATATCCAACTTATAATACTTAGTAAAGGTATGCACTGAAGACCAAGTAGCAACTTTAAGGATGGAATTGGTGTCCAATCCCTTGAAGAAGGTACCAAAAGAGGCAGCAGCCCTAGTGGAATGAGCTCTAACAGAAGTAGGCAGAAATTTGTCACGAAAAGTATAACAAAAGGAAATGGCCTTAGATATCCAAGAGGAGATGGTTTGCTTAGAAAGAGCCAAACCCAATGTCCTGGGATGAAAGGAAACAGAAAGTTGATCAGACTTACAAATGGCCTTGGTTTTATCCAAACAGTACGTGACCTGTCTGTGCAAATTCAAGGTATGCAGGACCCTCTCACTAGCAAGCTGATGAGAAGGGAAAAAGGAAAGGGAGCTATACTGACTGATTCAAGGACAACTTGTTTACTACCTTGGGCATAAAAGGATTAGTATGAAGGGACACCCTGTCCCTGTAAAAAATAAGAGTGGACTGGCCATAAGGACCTTGAGTGCAGAAACCCTCTGAGCAGAAGTAAGAGCCAGCAACAAAACAGTCTTCCAGGTACAATGCTGCAAATAAGCAGAATCTGCAGGCTCAAAAGGAGACTGAGTCAGTTTTTCCAAAATAAAATTAAGGTCCCAAGGAGGAGGAGGGGAATAGGTTTTCCTGGAAACCTAATATGCACGGCACCTTAAGAAACTGTTTGACCTTAAAACAAGAAACCAAAGGAGATTTCAGGGACAAACGAGCAGAAATGGATGACAAGTGAGCCTTCACAAAAGAATAGGCCAGACCAGACTGGAGCAACTCACACAAATAAGAGAGGACCAGATGGGTGCCCATTGAAAAACAGTCCTTGTTATGAGCATGGCACCAGACAGAAAATCTTTTCCATTTGGACATATAAGATTTTCTGGTTGAGGGTTTCCTTGCCTCCTGTAAAATTCTGAGTATGTCCTCAGAAAAGAGGTGCCTGAGAGGGATCAAAACACTCTTACCCACAGTGTCAGTTGAAGAGTAGACAAATGAGGATGGATGAGAGACCTCTTGTCCTGTGTGAAGAATTGCAACCTGTGAGGTGCCCCTGGCCAGATGCATTAAGAGCAGGAACCAGTGCTGTCTTGGCTAAAAGGACGTCACTAGCAAAACTTTTAGGGCGTCCAGCTGAATCTTATCCATGACTCTTGTAAGTAGAAGAAGAGGAGGGAGATCATAAAGAAACATATCCTTCCAAGGAAAAGAAAGGGCATCTGTCTTCCATGCCAGATGGCATGGCACTCTGGAACAGAAAAGAGGAAGCTGCCTGTTCAGAGGTGTGAGAAAAAGATCTACCTGAGGAATACCCCACTAATGGACAATATCCAGAAACATGTCTCTGAGAAGCATCTATTTGTGAGCCTGTGTTTTGGACCTGCTCAGAGAGTCTGTCACTAGATTGTCCTCTGAAGGAATATATACTGCTTGAAGAGTTAACTGATAACTGAAAGCCACCTCCCAAGCCGAAAGAGCCATCCTGCAAAGGAGGTTAGATTTTCTGCCTCACTGCTTGTTGACATACCACATCACTGTAATGTTGTCTGTGTACATCTTTAAGGGGCCTGTAGAGAACATGGGGTGAAAAGCTTGAAAGGCTAGAATCAGAGCTCTCATCTCTTTGATGTTGATATGGTCTGACTTCTGATGGGGGGCCAGAGAGCCTGTACTTTCAGGTGACCAAAAGACTCCCCAACCCATTTCTGAGGCATCAGTGAACAGTTCTTGAGAAAGCACTGGAGGCTGAAAGTGCAGGCCTGGGTTGAGAGCAAACTGTTGAGTCCACCCCTTGAATTTCTTCTTTAGACAGGGAAGGAGAGGTACACTGAAATTCAGAGGATGACAATGCTGCAGCCAAACTGACTTTGAGGTACATTGAAGCTTCCACATGTGCAGCCTTGAAAGATGGAGGATTAGAATATAAGAGACCATAAAACCCAGGGCCTGAAGAAACTCCCTGGCTGGCATGGCAATCAGAGGAAGAAGAGACTGAAAGAAGGCTGTCAATGACAAAACATTTGGAGGTGGAAGAGAGGCCAACATTGGCACAGTCTGAATCCAGCATCCCAGATACACATGTTCCTGAGAAGGAGGCAGGATGGACTTTTGGAAGTTGATAGTGAACCCCAAACTTGAAGAAGAGAGATGGTGAACTCCAGATCCTGTAACAGGTGGCTGGGAGAAGGCACCTGAAGCAACAGGTCATCTAGATAAGGAAAACATCTGAATGCCTTGGAGCCTGCAGAAAGCCATTACAGGAGCTAGACATTTTGTGAATACCCTTGGGACAGTACAGAGGACAAAGGGAAAAGCAGAGAACTAAAAATGAAAGGAAGACACAGAGAAATGTAAAAATTTCCTGAAAAGAGGGTGAATAGGAATATGAAGGTGAACATCTTTCCAATCCAATGCCTGGGATAGTAATAGAGGAAATAGTGTTTGAAGAGTAAGCTTCCAAAAAGAAGGGAACTTGAGAAAGGTGTTGAGCAGAGAGAGATCCAGACTAGATCTCCAAGTGCTCTCCTTTCAAGGAACCAGGAACATCTCGGAATAAAAACCCTTTTCCACCTGGGATATGGGGGCAGGTTCAGTGGTTCCTTGGTTCACCATGGACTCTAGAACCTCCAGGAAATTAGGAATTTGGCCTAGAAGAGGTTGAGGAATCACTGAAAAAGGAAGGAGTGGCTTTCATAGCATGAAGTAAACTTGATGGATGACAGAAAGAACCCAAGAATCTGACGTGGTGAGAAGCTAATTTGGAAGACAAGGAGAAAGCCAAAGGGACAAAGGAACCTAGTCTAAGAGAAGGAGGGATTGTTAAAGAGAGGAGGCTTCTGGGTCACAGAAATCTGACAAGTCTTAGCAGAGGGAGCCCAACTACTACCCTTCTTGCCCTTGGTGGCTTGGCAGGGTCACCTGTGAACTAAAGCAGATCTAGAAGGATAATTCCTCTGGACTTAGGGATAGGAGAGACAAAAATATGCTTAAGGTCTTGCAAGGCTTTGCCTTTCTGTTGAAGAGACATAAACAGGTCAGCAGTAGCAGCAGTCCCAAAAAGATGTTTATTATCCAAAGGTATATCCAACAACCTGGCCTTAATGTCCTCAAACAGAGACTGGAAATGTACTCAAAAATATGCCTCATGACCGACCCAAAAGCCACATCCCTGGAAGAGACATCGGCAGCATCTTAGCTAGACATAATAGAGTGGCAAGCCCCTTGAGAAGCAGAACCTAAAATAGATAAGCCAGAGGATTTGCTTTCAGAATCAGGGAGATCAGAAATAACCTGACAAGCCTGCACAATCAAGGCCAGAGCATACCTGGTCATGTGGGTATGGTAATTAACAGCCCTAAAGATCAGAATAGAAATAGTGTAAACTTTCTTACCAATCCTCTCCATTGCCCTACTATCTTTCTCAGAACAGAAAAGTTTGGAAGAGGGCAAGAGCTTAGAATGTTTGTCATAACAGACTGACACCAAAGCAGGATCAACAGAAGGACATTTAAATAAAAATTGGCAATCCTCAGGAAGCTTGTAGACCCTATCAGATTTCTTAGGAGCAGGAGGCTGAGAATCAGGAGACTTGGAAGCAGCAGTGAAAGTGTCTAACAATGCAGCCAACACAGGTGGAACTGCAGATGCTTTAGAAGTATCCACCTGAAGCAACTCATATATACTCTAAATATCAGACAGTTGAGAATAATCCCACTTAAAGTATTCCATCATCCTAACAATTGTATCCCCAAGGGACAATTCCTCAAAAGGAGATTCAGGGCTAACAGACTTCTCATCAGAACAATAAGCCAAAGGTGAAGGCATCTGTGAAGAATAGGATAAAGACCCCTCATCAGACACTTAATCCTCATCTGAGGAATCTGGTTTCCTAAGCTGCTTAGAAGGGGTAATGGTCCAAGGAAGATCAGGTAGCAAAACCCTTTGAGGAGGCTTCAGGACTATCAAGGCAGAAAACAAGCCATGAGTAAATTCTTGCCATTCCCATTGAGGATCCTTAGGATGGACCAAAACATGCTTCATTTTTTGTCTTTTCTTTGAAGGGACATCATTTCTAAGAAATACTGAAGGCTCTGACCCTTGGTGAGATTCAATAAGAGAACCCAGAACCTCCTCTCTGACCAATATCTGCAGAGTCTGTCTAGGACCCTCCAGGATAATCAACTGTGGTTCCTCCTCGATGTCTAGAGCAGACACCTGCAAAGCCTCAGAGTACGTGCAAAAAGATGGATCCATGCCAGCCTCTGACAGGGTCACTGCAGAGGGGATATTATGTAGATGGTGAACAACCTAGAAAGTTACTACCTGCTTCTAGAGGGATGTCTGGTGAAGACTAGACAGCTAAAGAATCTGGTCAAGATTTCTTGGCCTTCTTCTTACCTAGTGGAAATATCTTGGGATTAAAGGATTTTGCCATGGTACCATGAGCTAACTGTTTAAGCTATTGGTTTTCAAGATAAATGGCCAGAGAAGGCACAAATACCTTACAGATACTACCAGAGGTATGAGCATGGCAAGCACTCAAACAAAAAAGACATTGTTCGTAACAATCCTTATGGAGAATCTGCCTCCTACACTGACATTTTTCCTTCTTTGATGACATGAATTGTAGGTTGCAAAATAAAATACAAGACCAAGAAAAGAAAAAAAAAAAAAACAAACAGCCCAAACTGAGCACTTTTCTGGCAGCTAGGTATTCAGCAGAGCAAAAAGGCATTCAGACCAACTAGCAATAACAGTGTTCAAACTGGCAGCAAAAAAGTTATGGGTAGCTGCTTTCATACATCTCTTTTATGCCCTATGTTCTGTGTGAGGAGCATAAGTGTGATGTATGGTGCATAGAAGATCATTAGGATTTGATATGCTGGCCAAGCATTAGGATCCCTGGACAGCAGATCCCTTCTGTGTAGAATACTGCAACAATGATATAAAAGGATATTATTGGATGCAAAAGTTATGTACTGACCCTAATGCTAGATCCATGTTGTTTGATTTTTGTCCGGTCCAAATCCCCTTCCTTCTACCCCATTCCAAAACATCACCTATGGCTTTAAGATGATTGAGTAGATCCTTTGTACCCTGTCTGTCTCAGACTGTACTCTTTTTTTTCCTCAGCAACTTGGGAATATTTAATCAGGGGGTCCCTTATATAGCCTTATCCAGTTTCTGGCAAGTGGGGGGTGGTGGTGGTGGTGGCAAACTTGATTTGAGTAGCTAAGGTGGAGTCTAGGGAATTATGGAGTGGGGAGGAGTCAGAGCTGTTGATCCAAAGAAGCTTCAGAGTCAGTGCTGAGGTTGGATTTGGTTAGATTTGACAACCCACGTGTTTGAACTGGATGAACATCTGAAAACATGGATCTAATGTTATGCTAAGTACATAACTTTCATTTCTCACACCAGGCAGAATAAATGATCCAGTTAGGATCAGAAAAGTGTAAAGATGGTCAGTGATGAGGTATTTAAAATGAAGAACAATTTTATTTTCTGTCATTAAGAAAAAGTGTTTTAATATCATTAAGTGATAAGGAGTAATTTATATTCTCAAACTAGATCAATTTCTGTTGTACTTATTTGCCTATGTCACATAAACAATTAGTCACTTATCCTAGCTTAACATTTTTTTCTAAAATGTCTATTCTACTCCATCTTTTCTCTGCTTTACTTAACCACTGCTCAAATCCTTATATATCTAAGTATTATATATTGTACCATACTTTGAACAAGTGTATTTCTTAAACTACAATGTGAGAGTGTTCAATCTCGCCGTTTGTTCTTACACACGGGTTCGGAGCCGATCCTCGGCTCCGAGTCAGCCGCATAGCAAAGCTCTGCATCTTAGAGAAGTTCGAGACCAGGCTATATCCCGCAATCCTCCCTGCCATTACTCAGATCTAGTTTGCCGCTGCAACGGATCACATCGACGAGAGCTCGGACCAGAGAAAATTTTGTTATATTCAGATAACATTGTTATATTTTTACTTTAAAAAGTTCTTATAGTTATTGGGAATTTAGTTTTTGATTAGTACTAAAGTGTGTGTGTGTGTTATTGTAGTTAGTCCTGTCATTTTTTCATAGGTTTCCCTTTGGGGCCTACCTCTTCTAATCACTTATAGCAATATATATATTTTTTCTTATAGTTATAGCTAGTGTTTTAAACCTTTTCACAGTAAAGTGTCTTACTGCTGGTTATGTCTGAAAAAGCCAAATCCGGTTTTAAAAGATGTCAGTGTGGGCAGAAAATGTCCATCACTGACAACCACACTTCCTGCGTCTACTGTCTTGGCCCTCTCCACTTGCAAGAGGATTGCTCTATATGCCATTCCTTCAGTGGGAGGGTCATGACAGATAGACGCAGGAAACTTATAGATAGGGGACTACTTAAGCCTGCCTTCCAGGAGGCTTTGGACAAGTCGGAACAGGCTTCTAAGTCCTCGAAGGGGTCGAAGATGTCGGAGCCCATGTCATCGGCTCTGAGTTCATCTTCGAAAGTTCGTTCGCTGGTTCCACAGACTTCGGGGCCGAGCGTCGAACGTCTTGGAACCGGTGTCGGAGCTACCGCCACCTTCCATTCTTCGGTCGGTGCCATCTTCGGCCCCTTCAACCCGATCTTCCAGACCGTTATCCCATACAGATGTGGATCGTGTCATGCAGAAACTTATAGAGAACACGGCCCTTTCCAAGTTGATTGCAGTTTCCTCCCAATTGGTGTCGAAACTAGAAGGCCTCCCTTTATCTCCAACAGGTCCTCCTTCAAGACCCATCCAGTCTTCGGAGCCGGGAGAGGATGAGCTGATGATAGTGGAGCCCTCGGTGCCGAAACCGTCCATTGCACGATCGACACCATTGGCTTCGACTCCTTCGGAACCTGTAGGTGAGTCGCGGAGTCGACGATCTCTCCTCGGTTCCGGGACCAAGAGTCGTACCGACCTTTCGGTGCCGACTCTCCCTCTCGGGGCCTCGGCGCAGATTGGCTCGGCTCCGTCCTCGGGGTCGAGGCCCATGGGCCCCGTGTCTGGGATTCTTGCATGTTCTTCGGAACCGGAGGAGTCCTCGGCCCGAGGTTCAAGGTTTTTTTGACCTTATGAGGAAGGTTTTGTCTACACAGACAACCACTTCATCGGAGGCGTCTTCTCCCTCCCCTAAGGAGCTGCTCTCTGTTTCTGTTCCCACGACACATCCAAAGCGTAGAGCACCATTGCCTCAGCCACCCACAGAGGGTGCCCCCTGTTCCTCGGAGGCCTCACCGGAAGCCCCCTCCGATGAGGTTCCGAGGAAAAGACTGTGCAAGAGGAGGCACTTGGATTCCCCGCAGGAATCTCTAACATCTGACACTGACTTGGATGAGGCAGAGGGATCCCCAAAATCCCCCTCTGAGGATGTCTCATTTGTGGACATCTTGGAGATCTTAAAACAGAGGGGTGATTGGCAGTCCCTAGCCCCCACTGAGGACGAGTCAGTGTTGCCGAAGGGTTTTGGTGCTCAACCTTCTACCTCCTGGGTTACTCCGCCCTTCGATGAATTAATGGATTTAATTGCTCGAAGGGCGTGGGAGACACCGGACACAGTGGAACCGGTCCCTCGAAAACCAAGCATGTTTATCACCGTTCCCCAGGACAAGGCTTATCTCACCAAGGGAGTCCCGGTCGACGCTATGGTGGTGGCTGCAGCCACTAAAAAGGAGATGTCTGAGTCTTCCTCTTCTGTTCATCCTCCTAATAAGGATTCTAGGACTATGGACAGACATGGGAAGCGCGTTTTTAGTTCAGCGACTTTTTCCATGCGCTCGCTAAACTATTTGACACATTTTACACATCTACAGAGGGATTTCATCAAGGAGCTGGGAGATACCCTCCAGGGTAACACATATGCTGCTGTTTCAGATAAGGTAACAGCACAGCTTAACACCCTTACCTCCATAGTGAACTCATCCATGAGGCTCATCTCGTATGTGGCTGAAGGATCGAGTAGAGCTGCAGCTTCAGCGATTGCTCTACGAAGACAATCCTGGATGCAGCTGTGCTCATTTGCGGAAGCCTTCAAGTCTTCCTTTGACAACACCCCCTTTGATGGTGCCACTCTTTTTGGGCCCAAAGTGAAAGAGACACTATCTCGGTGTGAGCAAGAAGGAAAGACTCTGTCTGCTGTCGGAGTCCATTTTTCCACTCCATCTAGACCGTACCCCAAAGGGCAATGAGGCGGAAAAATGTGGTTCCGTAAAACTCAGGGATCTTTCCAGGCCACACAGAGTGACCCCCCCCCCAGAGGCAGGGGGGGGGCAGAAATGGAACACATCGCCCCAGCGGCAGAGGGGGTCCGCAGAACCAAGGCGACAGGGATCCTATCCCTGGTAAGCCTTTTCAGCACTCCTGAATGGGGGCCCGACTGTCCTGCTCTGTAGGCAGTCGGGGGTCGCTTGGCTTTATACCCACAGGCCTGGCTAACTCTCACCTCGGACTCTTGGGTAAAAAGCATTGTAACCAGAGGATACAAAATCCCCTTCATGTCAACTCCACCCCAACAAAGAAGGTTTCCAGATGTGCCACCCCATCTGTGAGGCCCAGCAGCAATAGAAATTTCAAAGCTGCTCGAAAAAAAGAGTCATTCAGCCAGTCCCGGCGGACCAAAAAGGATCCGGAACTTACTCAAGGTTCTTTTTAGTTCCAAAAAAGACAGGGGACTGGAGACCGATTTTGGATCTCAGCAATCTCAATACCTTCGTGAAGAAGGAAAAGTTCCGGATGGTCACGCTTCAATCGATCCTTCCATTTTTACAGAAAGACGACTGGATGTGCTCGATAGATCTCAAGGACGCGTACTACCACATCAAGATGGCCAGACCGTCCAGAGATTACCTGCGCTTCCGGCTGGGAGCCAGTCACTTTCAATTTTGAGCCCTGCCCTTTGGGCTCACCTCAGCCCCCAGGGTATTCACCAAATGCATGGCAGTGGTAGCGTCTCACTTGAGACGTCTAGGATTCCGGGTGTTTCCCTATCTGGACGACTGGCTCCTCACCGCCAACACCGAGCGTCGCCTCATACAAGCCAGAGACTACACAGTCAACCTTTGTTCCCACCTAGGGATTTCCATAAACTTTGAAAAATCTGCCTTACTGCCCTCACAGCATATTTCATTCATCGGAGCAGACCTAGATACGCGTTTAACACTGGTAAAGCTCCCTCCAATAAGGGCTTCATCCCTCAAGGAACAGGTTCTTCTTCTACTGCAAAGCAGGGAAAGCCCCGGCCAAACTAGTGTTGAAGGTTTTGGGACTCATGGCAGCATCCCTGATTGCAGTTCCTATGGGGAGATTGCACATGAGGCTCCTCCAATGGCTGCTGTTCACGCAGTGGTCGTTCCAGCAGTTACCCCTAGTGCACGAGGTTCTGATAACAGATTCTTGCAAACGAGACCTCTCATGGTGGGTGTACAGTCAGGATCTCACTATGGGTCCTCCATTTGTTCTACCCAATCCGACGGCCACGATAACCACAGACGCTTCTCTGATAGGGTGAGGGGGACTATTTCAGGGAAGAACAGTCCAAGGGGAATGGTCCAACATGGAGTACAACCTGCACATAAATGTTCTGGAAATGAGGGTGGTGTTCCTGGTGTTGCAACACTTTCAAACCCTCCTACCTCTAGGAACAGTAGCAGTTCAGACAGACAGCATGTCTGTAGTCTGGTACATAAACAAACAGGGGGGAACCAGATCTTACCCATTATGCAGAGAGGTCATGAGAATTTGGCAATGGGCAGAGTCCACGGGTCGCTTTCTGATAGCAACGCATATCCTGGGGTCATCCAACGTCATTGCGGACAGGTTGAGCAGAGCCATCCGGTTACCTCACGAGTGGTCCCTCAAGCTACAGGTGGCGGAAAGAATTTTCCGCAGATGGGGCCAGCCTTGCTGCGATCTATTTGCCTCCCCAATGAATACATAATGCAGAAGCTATTTTGCCCTTCTACCCCCTCCAGGGGATGTCCCCAGGGACGCACTGATACACGATTGGCCCCCGGGTCTCCTATATGCATTTCCACCTACCCCCTTGATTCCCAAATTTCTTCAGAAAGCCAGGAACCTGGAAAGGACAATTATACTCATAGCCCCATTCTGGCCTCGACAGATATGGTTCCCCTTTCTTCGAGCCCATCAAACAGAGGAACCGTGGATCCTGGACCACGTACCAGATCTACTGACCCATTCGTCGGGAGTTCCTCACCTGTCTCTTCTATCCCTCAAACTAGCAGCTTGGCTGCTCCACTTCCCTGCCTAGCCAGGTCTGATCTACTTTCTCCGGCAGTTCAACGCATTTTGGTTGCCTCTCATAAGGCTTCCACTACAAAACTCTACAGGAGTAAATGGAAACGCTTTGTATACTGGGCATCTAGCCAACACTTGGACCCCATGGTAGCTCCTTTACATAAAGTTCTAGAATTTCTATCCATCCTTTTTCACAAAGGAGCCTCTACTTCCACACTAAGAGTACAGTTGGCGGCCATATCCAACTACCGTGTTGGTGAGGACGGTTCTTCTATTATGTCCCACAGGCTTTGTAAGGCTTTTATGAAAGGATCCTTCCATCTTCGACCACCCGTCAGAGACCTTTTATTCCCATGGAATTTAAATTTGTTATTGTCGCAACTAATGTTGCCACCCTTTGTACCAGCCTCTTCTTGCCTCCTGAAGTTTTTGTCGTGGAAGACACTTTTTCTTGTAGCTGTTACTTTAGCTCGAAGAGTTTCAGACCTGCAAGCACTATCAGTCAAACCACCTTACTTAATTTTCCACCCAGATAGTCTCCTTACGAACAAACCCGTCTTTCCTTCCTAAGGTATTTTCTGTCATAAATATTAATCAGTCCATTGAACTCCCTACCTTTTTCAAAAACCATACCAGCAAGTTGGAATATATGCTGCACAAGTTAGATGTCCACAGACAGCTAAGATTTTATTTGGACAGGACTAAAGATTACAGGAAAACAGATCAGCTTTTTGTCGCGTTTGCAGACAATAAAAAGGGCATGGCAGTTACAAAACGTACACTTTCTAAATGGCTTACTGATTGTATAGCCTTTGTATATTCTAAGTCGAATCAGGCCTTGCCCACCAAACCTAAGGGCCATTCTACCAGATCCGTTTCCACTTCCTTGGCTCATGCAGCTCATCTGCCTTTGGACACGATTTGTGCAGCAGCCACGTCATCTAAACCACATACTTTCATCGCTCATTATAGGGTTGACAAAGCCTCCAAAGACAGGACATCTTTTGGTTTCACTGTGCTTAGGAACGTTCTTCCATGAGTCACTCGGGGTGACGGAGCTAGGGACACTACCCGTGTGTAAGAACAAACGGCGAGATTGAACACTCTCACATAAAGAAGTTATGTTCTTACCATAACGTTCCATGTGGAGTGTTCATCTCGCCTTTGTTCTTACATTCCCTCCCTTCCCTCCCTCACGTGTTTGGAAGAACGAGTAGGACTAGAGTCTGGTCCACATGCCTTAACCTCTTCCGGGTATATTGTCTCTTACCTCATGGGGTATATTTCGCTACCCTTTAGTTAATTTGTCAGTGAGATAGTGTCTATGATTTTTGTGGCTATGTGTAGCCTTAGCACCTGAGGTTTATGGTTGGTCTGGTTTGCTTGCAAACTAGATCTGAGTAATGGCAGGGAGGATTGTGGTATATAGCCTGTTCTCGAGCTTCTCTAAGATGCAGAGCTTTGCTATGCGGCTGACTCGGAGCCGAGGATCGGCTCCGAACCCGTGTGTAAGAACAAAGGCGAGATGAACACTCCACGTGGAACGTTATGGTAAGAACATAACTTCTTTTTTTTCCCTTTTTACATCATATTTTTGCACTTTATAATTGTGTTTACAAATAGTATTTGTCTTCACTGTTACACTTATTCTACTATGTATAAACATTGTGTCTTACACAAATATGTTTTTACTGTATATACTATGTAAACTATAAAATAGGATTTTGTCCTTTTCATTTGTTCCTCAATCCAATGTCAGGTCTGAAACCCAATCATTGAGGAAGAATAAAATTGGACAACACAGATGCATAGTTATGGTGAGTACATAACTTTAATGTATTCTTTGAATTTATATTAAATGCAAAACTTTTCTTCCTAGGCCTCTGCTGAAAAAGGGTTTAATCCCAGTCGGACTTTCCTGGTCAGCAAAGACAAAACATAATAAATAAGTAAATAAATCTTCTGATTTAGAAAACTTTGACCAACAAAATTACACAGCAAAATTCAAGCAAAATGCAAGTGACCACTTGTTCTGAAGTAGTAGGTAAAGCTAAAGATGTAGTCTATCAGTGCTGTTTTTATATGGGGTAACACTAATTGATACTAGTTGGAGCTTTACCATGAGATAAGCATTGGCCTCATACAGTGAGATATTTGACCGCCAAAAATATTCCCAGTAAGTAGAAGCACAAACTGTGGGAACCATCTTTCTTCCTTCTCATCTTTTCAATGCCAATTGCTACTTGACTGTATTTTCTATTTATTAGCCTCTCATTATTTATTTATTTTATTTTATTTTATTTTACATTTGTTTACCAGGATAGTCTGACTGGATTCATGTCCATTTTCAGCAGAGGCCCGGGGAGAAAAGCTCCACATAGACAAACTTACATATATTACACAGAAGTTAGCAAACAATTATAAAAACAAAGTGATTATATACAATGGCTTACTAGTGTTCCCTAGTAGGGACTCACAATTCTCATGGACAGATACAATTAAAAGTAAGAGACATCAGATTGGAAGCAGAGCTTGGTGACGTAGTTACAAGTTATGATAATTACAGTATATGCTTTCAGTTTATAACCTAATCAGGGTTGGTACATGGGCATAGCCAATTCACTTTGTGATACTGTTTGAGGTTTTTTTTGAAGAGACTTTTGGAAGATTTTAGGGTTATATAGTTTAGCAACTAATTCCAGGTTTTGTCAACAAAGTTGTCAAACAGGGATTCACCAGCACAGTTATTAACTTTGTGGGTTTGGACCAGTAGTTTATCAGCTGACCGTAGGGATCTCAGGTTGCTATATGGCTTAATAATATTTTTAAGTGAGGGGGTATCCTCAGGGTGGTACAAACTTTTGTGTGCTATTAAGAGTTGATTGAATTGAATTAAGCTGGGCAGATGTGATAGTGTTCAATCTCGCCGTTTGTTCTTACACATGGGTTTGGAGCCGATCCTCGGCTCCGTGTCGGCCGCTTGCAAGCTCTGCATCGAGAAGAAGCTCGAGACAACCTAATACCCACAATCCCCCTCTGCCTTTACCTCAGATCTAGTTTGCCGCTGCTGCTGCATCACTGGGATCTAGCTCGAGCAACTTCAGATAAGATAAAACTTTATTTTTGTTTTATTTGACAAAAAAATTGTTCTAAAAGTACTTTTTGGTAGACATAGTGTATGTGTGTGTGGTAGGTAGAAATTCTTGGTACCGTTAAGTTTAATTAGACTGGTTAGAGTTTTCGGGCCTTCCACCCTTACTTAAATTTGACAACCGGACTGACATATATATCGGATTCGACTTTTCTACTGGATTTGTCTCTCTACTGGACTTGACTTTTCTCTTACCTGTAAGATGTCTGAGAAAATGAAATCAGGCTTTAAACGTTGCCAGTGTGGCCAAAAATGTCAGTTACTGACAACCATAGTTCCTGTGTCTACTGCCTTGGCCCTCTCCACTTACAAGAGGACTGTTCAATTTGTCACTCTTTTAGTGGGAGGGTCATGACAGATAGGCGCAGGAAACTCATGGTCAGGAGTTAGTAAAACCTTCCTTTCAGGAGGCTCTGGATGCTTCAGACCAGGCATCCAAATCCTCGAAGGAATCGAAGACGTCGGAGCCCAAGTCATCGGCTCCGAGCTCTTCGAGTAAAGTTAGATCACCGGTTCCACAGACTTCGGGGCCGAGTGTTCAACTGGTGTCAGTTCCTGAGCCTCGAGTCTTGGAACCGGTGATGGAGCTCCCTCCCTCAACTCTATTGAGGTCGGCTCCGTCTTCGGTTCCTTCGACCCGTTCTTCTTCTAAGCTCTCCGATGTCGATGTGGATCGTGTGGTGCAGAAGTTATTGGAGCATTCGGCCCTATCTAAACTTATTTCGGTTTCCACCCAGTTGGTGTCGAAACTTGAAGGCCTCCCATTGTCTCCATCCATTCCTCCTCCGAGACCTGTCCAGTCTTTGGAGCCAGAAGAAGTTGATCTTCTGATTGTGGAGCCCTCGGGTCCAGAACCGTCCTTTTCTCGGTCTGTTCCTCTCACCTCGACTCCGTCGGATCCGGTACCGGAGTCTTGGAGCCGACGATCTGTCCTTGGTTCCGGGGCCGAGAGTTGAACCGACGTTTCGGTTCCGACTCTTCCCCTCGGGGCCTCGACGCGGATCGATTCGGCTCCGTCCTCGGGGTCGATGCCTTCGGTGCCTGTCTCGGGGATTCTTCCCATTTCTTCGGAACCGGGAGATTCTTCGACTCGGGATCCGGGGGCCTTCGATCTCATGAGGAAGGTGTTGTCTACTCAGACAACCACGTCAGTAGAAGCAACCTCTCCTCCCCATAAAGGGCTGTTATCCTCCTCTGCACCCACGGCTACATCCAAGCGTCGAGCACCGGTGTCTCAGCCACCCCTGGAGGGTGCCCCCTCTTCCTCGGAGGCTTCTTCGGATGCTCCCCACGAAGAAGTCCCTAGGAAAAGATTGTGTAAGAGGAGACACTTAGATTCTCCACAAGAATCTTTGACATCCGATACTGACTTGGATGAGTCAGAAGGGTCCCCTAAGTCACCTTCAGAAGATGTCTCTTTTTCTGACATATTGGAGATCCTGAAATAGAGAGGTGACTGGCAGTCCCTTCCCCCTTCTGAGGATGAGTCAGTATTGCTGAAGGCATTCGGTGCTCACCCTTCCTCCTCCTGGGTCACTCCGCCCTTCGATGAATTAATGGAACTTATTGCTCGAAGGGCGTGGGAGGCTCCTGACACAGTGGAACCAGTCCCTAGGAAGCCCAATAAGTATATCACTGCACCCCAGGACAAAACTTACTTGACAAAAGGAGTTCCAGTGGACGCTATGGTGGTGGCAGCGGCCACGAAAAGGAGATGTCGGAATCTTCCTCATCTGTCCATCCCCCTAATAAAGATTCTAGGACTATGGACAGGTATGGGAAGCGCATTTTTAGTTCAGCGGCTTTTTCCATGCGATCCCTGAACTATTTGACCCACTTTACACGACTACAGAGGATCTAGTCAAAGAGTTGGGAGATACCCTCCAGGGTACTACAGATGCTGCTGTCTCAGAGAAAGTGACAGCGCAACTTAATACCCTTACATCCATTGTGAACTCGTCCATGAGGCTGATCTCTTACGCAGCCGAGGGTTCGAGTAGGGCAGCGGCTTCAGCGATTGCTCTTCGCAGACAATCCTGGATGCGCTTATGTTCATTTGCGGAAGCCTTCAAGTCTTCCTTTACTAACGCCCCATTTGACGGTGCCACTCTCTTTGGCCCCAAAGTAAAGGAGACCCTTACCCGGTGTGAACAGGAGGGAAAGACTCTGTCTGCTGTCGGAGTCCGTTTTTCCACCCCAACCAGACCGTACCCCAAAGGGCAACGTGGTGGAAAAATGTGGTTTCGAAAACCCCAAGGATCTTTCCCAGGCACACAGGGTGATGCCCCTTCTAGAGGCAGAGGAGGGGGCAGAGGTGGAAGACGCCGCCCTGGCGGCAGAGGGGGTCCGCAGAATCAAGGTGACAGGGATACACTCCCTGGTAAACCTTTCCAGCACTCCTGAGAGGAGGCCCGACTGTCCTGCTCTGGAGGCAGTCGGGGGTCGCTTAGCTTTATACCCTCAGGCCTGGCAAAACATAACTACGGACAAGTGGGTAAAAAGCGTGGTTACCAGAGGTTACAATATACCATTTCTATCTTATCCCATTCCAAAGAAAAGACCCCCAGATGTGCCGCCCCATCTGCGAGAGCCAGCAGCTATAGAAATTTCAAAGCTGCTAGAAAAAGAGTCATCCAACCAGTCCCAGCGGACCAAAGAGGATTCGGAACTTACTCAAGGTTCTTTTTAGTTCCAAAGAAAACAGGGGACTGGAGGCCCATTCTGGACCTAAGCGACCTCAATACCTTCGTCAAGAAAGAAAAGTTCCGAATGGTCACGCTTCAATCGATCCTTCCATTCTTACAGAAGGACGACTGGATGTGCTCAATAGATCTGAAGGATGCATACTACCACATCAAAATGGCCAGGGCATCCAGAGATCATTTGCGCTTCCGACTGGGTGCCAGTCACTTTCAGTTTCGAGCCCTGCCCTTTGGCCTGACCTCAGCCCCCAGGGTCTTCACCAAATGCATGGCAGTGGTAGCGTCTCACTTGAGACGCCTAGGATTCCAGGTGTTTCCGTATCTGGATGACTGGCTCCTTTCTGCCACCACCCAGCGTCAACTAGTACAGGCCAGAGACTACACTCTTCAACTGTGTATTCACCTAGGAATTTCCGTAAACTTCGGAAAATCCTTACTACAACCATCACAGTATCTTATTCATAGGAGCGGAATTAGATACACATCAGTTAATTCTAAGACTTCCTCCAGAAAGGATACTGTCACTTCAGACTCACATACGTCTTCTTCTTTTGTCCAGGAAATCCCCAGCAAAACTAGTACTGAAGGTTTTGGGACTCATGTCAGCTTCTCTTATTGCAATACCCTTGGGAAGACTGCACATGAGAGTCCTACAATGGCTACTGTTTGCACAATGGTCGTTCCAACAACTACCTCTAACACACGAGATTCTTATAACGAACACATGCAAAACACACCTGAACTGGTGGCTTCAAACTTGCAACCTTTCCAAGGGAGACCATTTGTGCTACCCACGCCTACAGCTACGGTGACCATGGGCGCTTCCCTGATAGGGTGGGGGCATCTTTCAGGGACAGACAGTCCAAGGCGAATGGACCAATTTAGAGTACAATCTGCACATCAATGTTCTAGAGTTGAGGGCAGTGTTTCTAGCGTTGCAACACTTTGCTCCCCTTCTTCCTCTGGGAACTATTGCAGTTCAGACGGACAACATGTCGGTAGTCTGGTACATAAACAAGCAAGGGGGAACCAAGTCCTATCAGCTATGCAGAGAGGCCATGAGAATCTGGCAATGGGCGGAGTCCACGGGTCGCTTTCTGATAGCAACGCACATCCCGGGGTCATCCAACGTCATAGCCGACAGGCTGAGCAGAGCAATACTGTTACCGCACGAGTGGTCCCTAAAACAGTCAGTTGTGAAAAAGATTTTTCGCACGTGGGGCCAGCCTTCCTGCGATCTGTTTGCGTCTCCAATGAACGCCAAATGCAGGAGCTACTTTGCCCTATTACCCCCTCCAGGGGAAGTCCCCAGGGACGCACTGATTCACGATTGGCCCCCGGGTCTCCTGTACGCATTTCCTCCCTTCCCCCTGATCTCAAAGTTTCTCCAGAAAGCCAACAACCTACACAGGACAATTATCCTCATTGCCCCATTCTGGTCTCGTCAAATTTGGTTCCCCTTCCTCATAACACACTGCATTCGGGGACCCTGGATTCTGGACCCAGAGCCAGATCTATTGACTCACTCGTCAGGGGCTCCCCACCCTCGCTTTTGTCCCTCCATCTAGCAGCTTGGCTGCTCCAATTCTAACTTAGCCAGGTCTGATCTTCTTTCGCCTGCAGTTCAGAATATATTAGTGGCTTCTCATAAAGCTTCCACTACTAAAACATATACTAGTAAATGGAAGCGCTTTGTATTCTGGGCAAATACACAGCAAGTGGACCCTGTTATAGCTCCCTTGAATAAAATATTAGAGTTTTTAACAGAATTGTTCCATCAGGGTGCTTCTCCTGCCACATTAAGAGTTCAATTGGCTGCCATTTCTAATTTCCATGTGGAAGAATGTGGGGCTCCTGTTATGGCCCACAGACTTTGTAAAGCCTTTTTAAAAGGGGTTTTTCATATTAGACCACCAATTAGATCTCCTACGTCACCTTGGAGTCTAAACTTATTATTATCTAAGTTGATGCTGCCTCCCTTTGAACCAGCCTCCTCTTGCCCATTGAAATTTTTGTCATGGAAGACTCTCTTTTTGGTAGCCATTACATCCGCTAGGCGAGTATCTGAACTTCAAGTTCTCTCCATTAAACACCCTTATTTGATCTTTCACTCTGACAGAGTTTCTCTTCGCACTAATTCATCCTTCCTTCCTAAAGTTTGTTCTATTAACAATATTAATCAGTCCATTGAATTACCCACTTTCTTCAAGAATCACTCCAATAAAATGGAGTATATGTTGCACAAATTAGATGTCCACAGACAACTAAGGTTTTACTTGGATAGAACAAAAGATCACAGGAAATCTGATCAACTTTTTGTAGCCTTTGCTGATAACAGAAAAGGAGTAGCGGTTACCAAAAGAACTCTTTCTAAGTGGTTAACTGATTGTATCATCTATGTCTATGATTCTTTAGATCAAACTCTTTTGCACAAACCCAAAGGACATTCCACAAGGTCAGTGTCTACATCCCTGGCTCATTCAGCTCGCCTACCACTAGACGCTATTTGTGCGGCTGCTACTTGGTCTAAACCACATACATTCATTTCTCATTATAAGGTAGACAAGGTTTCTAGGGACAGGGCAACCTTTGGTTCCACTGTGCTCAAGAACGTCCTTCCGTGAGTTCCTCAGGAACAAGGAGCTAGGGACGCTACCCATGTGTAAGAACAAACGGCGAGATTGAACACTATCACATATAGAAGTTATGTCCTTACCATAACGTTCCATGTGGAGTGTTCATCTCGCCTTTGTTCTTACATTCCCACCCTCCCGCCCTTAGGAAGAACGTTCGGTTTGGTACCTGGTCTGGGGCATTCTGCTTCTGCATTGCAGTTGTTGTGTATATAGTTGACATGTATATATATGTGTATATATGTATATATATATATATATAGACTCTTAGTTTCTGTGCATATGTGATATTGGCATGAGTGTTCTCTCTCTGACTACTGGTTTGCTTGCAAACTAGATCTGAGGTAAAGGCAGAGGGGGATTGTGGGTATTAGGTTGTCTCGAGCTTCTTCTCGATGCAGAGCTTGCAAGCGGCCGACACGGAGCCGAGGATCGGCTCCGAACCCATGTGTAAGAACAAAGGCGAGATGAACACTCCACATGGAACGTTATGGTAAGGACATAACTTCTATTTATAGCCACTCTAGTTGTTTAAGGTTCTGGCAGTGGTGGGTTCTGTAGGTGGAGCCAGTGGCGAATCTGGCAATATGATTGTAGCTATGGGACATCTTACCTAGTTTGGATTTGTTGAGGTTTGAGAGTACAGGCGAGGCTTATAAAAGAGTAGAGAGTAGATGTGATCGGCCGATTGCAGTCCTAGCCAGTGGGGTTAAAAATGTCTCGTTTCTATACGGTGATCCAAGCTTCTTATTGATGGTCTGTATGTTTTGTTGACCTGTAGGTCAAATTTGAGATTATTGTTTATGATAACCCCTAGCAGTTTGGTGTGATGATCTGAGGAAATAGTGGTACCATTGTTAGATGTGACAGAGAATGAAAGTGTGGTAGATCTACTAGTGGGGGAGAAGAGTAGAAGTTTCATTTTATTGGGGTTCAGAAGTAGGCATTGGTTGGTGAGCCAGTTCTCGATAGTGTTAAATGTATTTTTGGTTAAGGTTTGCAGTTCGGATGGGGAGGTGGCTGAGCAGATCAGTGTGGAATCATCTGAATATTGAATGCATATAGCTTTAGGAATAGCAGTGTGAAGGTTGTTGATAAAAATATAGAAGAGTAGTGGACCTAGTATGGACCCTTGAGAGATACCAACTGTGAGAGGTAGCTGGCTGGAGAGTTTGCCCTGCCATAGTACCACCTGTTGCCTACCAGTCAGGTAGGACTGGAACCACTGGATAGCAGGCTTGTTGAGGGAAATAGATTTTAGTGAAAGAATGAGAAGTTCATGGTTGACCATGTCAAAGGCTTTTGATAGATCAAGAAAGAGGGCGGAGGTTAGCCTATTATCATTCCTGTTTTGGTTTATGGCAGTAGTACAGGAAAGGAGGGCTGAGGTGGTGCTGTGGTATGGCCTAAAAGCATGCTGGGAGTTGGATAGTAAGTTATTCTGTGTAAGGTATTGCATTAGTTGCTTGTGTACACATTTCTCCATTATTTTGGCTAGTGGGGAAAGAATAGCAATAGGTCTATAGATGGATATGTCTGAGGAGCTACCACCTTTATGGAGTGGGATGACGTGAGATATTTTCCAGAGGGAGGGGAATTATCAGTTTCTAGCCTCTTTATTTCTGCACTCGTTAGATACTTCATTCTATGTGTTGTATGGTGTGATATCAAATATTTTACTTGTTTATTTATTTATTATTTTGCTTATAGTTTAGAGCAATAACTTCCTCATAGATGTCTATAAGTTAAGTACACTTATGGTAGATAGTGGGCAACTAAACACTTCATTCTGAATATTTTGCTTCTGGGCATCTCTCATAAAATCCTTGTTTACAAGAACTGCAAAAGTTTTAAAAAGACACTAAACTAAGAAAACTAAAAAAATTCTGCACTCTTTCTTACTTCAAAAGAAGAATTACAAATAAAAGAAAAGAGATAACATAGAGGCTGTGGTAAATAAGTATATAAATCCCACATTCTGCCACCAAATATGTGATGAGCAGTGGTAGAGTCTCTTGATCTACACTGCTTCAAACAAATTATGAGTGCTTCTAAGCATATATCATAAATGTGCACTGCTGCTTCATTTAGTAGCCAGATAAAAGCCAACACCTCGTCACTCCTAAATATTCTTTGCACTGAACAGCTCAGATCAGAATTATAATCTCTAGGATCCCAGGATTTCACCTACCTTTGACAGAGCTTTGGTGCCTTTCACTGCAATCTTACCATCAGTAATTGAAACCAGTTCAAAATTATGTTGCAAATAAATACATAGTATTTTCCAGAAGGAAGTAAAAATGATAATTTTATGGTACCAACACTGTCTCACTGGTTGAGTGTGATGCTGCCATTACTCAGATTACCCAGCAAAACCAAGATCATAAATTACTGATTACCTTTAAAATAAACCAACATTCATATATTTGAATGACAGCTTTTAACTTTTGAGTATTTACTTTTCAATAAGTGGATACCAGACATTTGTTAGTACATCAAATCATTGCATAAACCATTAAAGGAAAACTTTACCTTAGAACTAAAAAATGTGTTTTTATTGTATATTTTTTCAGAGCTAATATGTTTGATGGTTTGTGTCTTTCGGCTTTTTCCCGGTTAGGGGTCGCCACAGCGGAACTCCGGTCCGCAAATGATTGGTAGTGGATTTTTACATACCGGGTTACCAGCCCTGATGCACAACCTTCAATGAAGGAATGCCCCATTCACGATTGCCTCCACACAGAAGATGCTCTAGCTGAGAATCGAATGGCACAATATAATACCTCAAAATCACTCAAAGTGTTTCATTTACAATGTTAATGTGTTTCCCACAAAATGGCAGCTGATGGGGCCTGCCTTGGTAATGTTTTCTTGTTCTCATTCCTTCTTCCCAGAATACATTTCAAGTCTTCTTTATATGAGTCATGTTAGACATAAGTAAGTGATGTTCTTTTATCATGCCATTAAGACAGAATGGCAGGAGTGTGAAGCACTGTTATCTAACACACCTTCTGTAACAGAACTAGTTCTATATACATTTCCTTGAGTGAGCCTCATTTATGTGTCTGTCAGAGATTTTTCTATGCTATAAATAACTGCTAGCTACTTCCAGCTAAAGAAAGTAGATAAATAGCAGGCTTTTGTAAAGGGATTCTTTTGTAGTTCTAAATAAATTGACAGACATACCCCTGCACTCTCATCCTGAGGTGTGAAAACTTTCACTACAGTAAATGATCCTTGCTGTATCATGTATGCGACAACTACTACTGGAAAGGATTCCAAAGTAAATCTGTCTGCTACTTCCCAATACCTTCAGTGAAAGGTTTTTTCTCTCTCTCATGACTGATGCAGAAATAATATGTGAATTACTAGTTCCTTAATAATTTCTGTCACTTTCACCCCGTTTTAATATTTTGTATTTATTTATACATTGTTAACCAGGAAAGTGAATTGGTACCAAGACCCTTTTCGGCAACCACCTGGGCTACATTGGCAAGGATAATAACAAGTAATAAATGCACTTAGCAATACAAAGTAAAAAATACTGCCATAAAAACAGTTGACAAAGATTGCATATACAACACATAGCCAGGGTGTGACAGCCAATAAGTAAAACATGAAACAACATTTACTAGCATGTATACATTAATAATGTTTAACTCTACTACATACATATGCATATATACGTACAACTATTTCAAGCATGGGCAATGTGATAGTGTTCAATCTCGCCGTTTGTTCTTACACATGGGTTCGGAGCCGATCCTCGGCTCTGTGCCGGCCTCTTGCAAGCTCTGCATCGAGAAGAAGCTCGAGACAATCTAATACCCACAATCCCCCTCTGCCTTTACCTCAGATCTAGTTTGCCGCTGCTGCATACGCATCGTTGGGAGCTAGCTCGAGAGTTTCTAAGCTAAAATATAACTTTTTTTGTTGTATTTTATTAAGAAATATATTCTAGTTGATATTATCTGTATTAACAAGTGTGATTGTGTTGTGGTTCCGTAATTCCTTGGTACCGTTAACCTTATTTTCGGTATTTTTGTATCGGGGCCTACACCCTTCACATCTACCATATTGAGACAATTTAACCGGATTTGACATTAACCTGATTGTGACTTTTTCTCGGATTGACTGTGTTTTTCTGTAGTTATATATTGTTATACTATGTCGGAGAAAGCAAAGTCTGGTTTCAAACGTTGTCAGTGTGGCCAAAAAATGTCGGTCACTGACAACCACAGTTCCTGCGTCTACTGCCTTGGCCCTCTTCACTTACAAGAGGATTGCTCCATCTGTCACTCTTTTAGTGGGAGGGTCATGACAGATAGGTGCAGGAAACTGATGGACAGAGGTCTCCTGAAACCAGCTTTCCAAGAGGCTTTGGATGCTTCTGACCAGGCATCGAAGTCCTCTAAGGAATCGAAGACGTCGGAGCCTAAGTCATCGGCTCCGAGCTCTTCTTCAAAGGTTAGATCACCGGTTCCACAGACTTCGGGGCCGAGTGTTCAACTGGTGTCGGTTCCTGAGCCTCGAGTCTTGGAACCGGTGATGGAGCTCCCTCCTTCGGCCATATTGAGGTCGGCTCCGTCTTCGGTTCCTTCGACCCGTTCTTCCTCCAAACTTTCGGATGTCGATGTGGATCGCGTGGTGCAGAAGTTGTTGGAGCATTGGGCCCTCTCTAAACTTATTTCGGTTTCCACCCAGTTGGTGTCGAAACTTGAAGGCCTTCCTGTATCTCCATCCATTCCTCCTCCGAGACCGATTCAGTCTTTGGAGCCGGAAGAGGCTGATCTGCTGATTGTGGAGCCCTCGGGTCCAGAACCGTCCTTTTCTCGGTCTGTTCCACTCACCTCGACTCCGTCGGACCGGTACCGGAGTCTCGGAGCCGACGGTCTGTTCTTGGTTCGGGGCCGAGTCGAACCGGCGTGTCGGTTCCGACTCTCCCTCGGGCCTCGCACGGATCGATTCGGCTCCGTCCTCGGGTCGATGCCTCGGTGCCGTGTCGGGATTCTTCCCATTTCTTCGAACCGGGGACTCTTCGATCGGGACCGGGGCGTTCGACCTGATGAGGAAGGTGTTGTCTACCCAGACAACCACATCAGTGGAAGCAGTTTCTCCTCCCCATAAAGGGCCTTTGTCTTCATCTGCACCCACGGCCACATCCAAGCGTCGGGCACCAGTGCCTCAGCCACCCTGGAGGGTGCCCCTCTTCCTCCGAGGCTTCTTCGGATGCTCCCCACGAGGAAGTCCCTAGGAAGAGACTGTGTAAGAGGAGACACTTGGATTCTCCACAGGAATCCATAACATCTGATACTGACTTAGATGAGTCAGAGGGTCCCCTAAGTCACCTTCAGAAGATGTCTCTTTTCAGACATTTTGGAGATCCTGAAACAGAGAGGTGACTGGCAGTCCCTTCCCCCTTCTGAGGATGAGTCAGTTCTGCTGAAGGCATTTGGTGCTCGCCCTTCCTCCTCCTGGGTCACTCCGCCCTTCGACGAACTAATGGAACTTATTGCTCGAAGGGCGTGGGAGGCTCCTGACACAGTGGAACCTGTTCCAAGGAAACCGAACAAGTACATCACAGCACCTCAGGATAAGTCCTACCTTACAAAAAGGAGTTCCAGTAGACGCTATGGTGGTGGCTGCAGCCACGAAAAAGGAGATGTCGGAGTCTTCTTCGTCTGTCCATCCGCCTAATAAAGATTCTAGGACGATGGATAGATATGGGAAGTGCATTTTTAGTTCAGCGGCTTTTTCCATGCGGTCCCTGAACTATTTGACCCATTTTACACGTCTGCAGAGGGATCTAGTCAAAGAGTTGGGAGATACCCTCCAGGGTACTACAGATGCAGCTGTCTCAGAGAAAGTGACAGAGCAACTTAATACCCTAACATCGATTGTTAACTCGTCCATGAGGCTGATTTCTTATGCAGCCGAAGGTTCGAGTAGGGCAGCAGCTTCAGCGATTGCTCTTCGTAGACAATCCTGGATGCGCCTATGCTCCTTTGCGGAAGCCTTCAAGTCTTCCTTTACAAACGCCCCATTTGACGGTGCCACTCTTTTTGGCCCCAAGGTAAAGGAGACTCTTACCCGGTGTGAACAAGAGGGAAAGACTCTGTCTGCTGTCGGAGTCCGTTTTTCCACCCCAACTAGACCGTACCCCAAAGGGCAACGCGGTGGGAAAATGTGGTTTCAAAACCCCAAGGGTCTTTCTCAGGCACACAGGGTGATGCCCCTCTAGAGGCAGAGGAGGGGCAGAGGTGGAAGACGCCGCCCTGGCGGCAGAGGGGTCCGCAACATCAAGGTGACAGGGATACACTCCTGGTAAACCTTTCCAGCACTCCTGAGAGGAGGCCCGACTGTCCTGCTCTGGAGGCAGTCGGGGGTCGCTTAGCTTTATACCCTCAGGCCTGGCAAGGTATAACTACAGACAAGTGGGTAAAAAGCGTAGTTACCAGAGGTTACTCCATACCCTTCCTATCCTATCCCATTCCAAAGAAAAGACTCCCAGATGTACCGCCCCATCTGCGAGAGCCAGCAGCTTTAGAAATTTCAAAGCTGCTAGAAAAAAGAGTCATCCAGCCAGTCCCAGCGGACCAGCAAGGATTCGGGACTTACTCAAGGTTCTTTTTAGTTCCAAAGAAAACAGGGGACTGGAGGCCCATTCTAGACCTAAGCTACCTCAATACTTTCGTCAAGAAAGAAAAGTTCCGAATGGTCACGCTTCAATCGATCCTTCCATTCTTACAGAAGGACGACTGGATGTGCTCAATAGATCTAGAGGATGCATACTACCACATCAAAATGGCCAGGGCATCCAGAGATCATTTGCGCTTCGGCCTGGGAGCCAGTCACTTTCAATTTCGAGCCCTGCCCTTTGGTCTGACCTCAGCCCCAGGGTCTTCACCAAATGTATGGCAGTGGTAGCGTCTCACTTGAGACGTCAGGGATTCCAGGTGTTTCCGTATCTGGACGACTGGCTCCTTTCGGCCACCACCCGGCGTCAACTACTGCAGGCCAGAGACTATGTTCTTCAACTGTGTGTTCACCTAGGGATCTCCGTAAATTTGGAAAATCCTTACTTCAGCCATCACAAAATATCTTGTTCATAGGAGCAGAGTTAAACACACGTCAATTAATTCTGAAGCTCCCCCCAGAAAGGATATTATCACTGCAGACTCACATACGTCTTCTACTCTTGTCAAGGAAATCTCCTGCAAAACTAGTACTGAAGGTGTTGGGCCTCATGTCAGCCTCCCTTATTGCAATTCCCTGGGAAGGCTGCACATGAGAGTCCTACAATGGCTACTGTTTGCTCAATGGTCATTTCAACAACTACCTCTAACACACGAGATTCTTATAACAAAGACTTGCAAAACAGATCTAAACTGGTGGCTTCAACGCAACCTTTCCCAGGGAGGCCGTTTGTGCTACCCACAGTTACGGTGACCACGGACGCTTCCCTGATAGGGTGGGGGCATCTTTCAGGGACAGACAGTCCAAGGCGAATGGACCAATTTGGAGTACAATCTGCACATGAATGTTCTAGAGTTGAGGGCAGTGCTTCTAGCGTTGCAACACTTTGCTCCCTCCTTCCTCTAGGGACTATTGCAGTTCAGACGGACAACATGTCGGTAGTCTGGTACATAAACAAACAAGGGGAACCAAGTCCTATCAACTATGCAGAGAGGCCATGAGAATTTGGCAGTGGGCGGAGTCCACGGTCGCTTTCTAATAGCAACGCACATCCCGGGTCATCCAACGTCATAGCCGACAGGCTGAGCAGAGCAATTCTGTTACCGCACGAGTGGTCTCTAAAACAGTCAGTGGCGGAAAGGATTTTTCGCGTGGGGCCAGCCTTCCTGCGACCTGTTTGCGTCTCCAATGAATGCCAAATGCAGGAGCTACTTTGCCCTATTACCCCTCCAGGGAAGTCCCCAGGGACGCACTGGTTTCTGATTGGCCCCGGGACTCCTATACGCATTTCCCCATTTCCTCTGATATCGAAGTTTCTCCAGAAAGCCAGGAACCTACACAGGACGATAATCCTCATTGCTCCATTCTGGCCTCGTCAAATTTGGTTTCCCTTCCTGGAAATACACTGCATTCGGGGACCCTGGATTCTGGACCCACAGCCAGATCTATTGACTCTCTCGTCAGGGGTTCCCCATCCGCGCTCCTGTCACTCCATCTAGCAGCTTGGCTGCTCCAATTCTAACTTAGCCAGGTCTGATCTTTTGTCACCAGCAGTCCAGGAAATATTAGTCGCTTGTCATAAAGCTTCCACTACGAAAACATATACTAGCAAATGGAAACGGTTTGTATTCTGGGCGAAGACACACCATGTGGATCCTTTATAGCTCCTTTGAATAAGATATTAGAGTTCTTAACAGACTTATTTCATCAGGGTGCTTCTCCTGCTACTCTAAAAGTTCAATAGGCTGCCATTTCGAATTTCCATGTGGAAGAATGTGGAGCTCCTGTTATGGCTCACAGACTTTGTAAAGCCTTTTAAAAGGAGTTTTTCATATTAGACCACCGGTCAGATCTCCTACGTCACCTTGGAGTCTAAACTTGTTGCTATCTAAATTAATGTTGCCCCCTTTTGAACCTGCCTCTTCTTGCCCATTAAAATTTTTGTCCTGGAAAACTCTCTTTCTGGTAGCCATTACTTCTGCTAGACGAGTGTCTGAACTTCAGGCTCTCTCCATCAAGCACCCTTATTTGATCTTTCACTCTGACAGAGTTTCTCTTGAACCAATTCATCCTTCCTCCCTAAAGTATGTTCCATTAACAATATTAATCAGTCCATTGAATTACCCACTTTCTTCAAAACCACTCCAACAAAATGGAGTATATGTTACACAAATTAGATGTTCACAGACAGCTAAGGTTTTATTTGGATAGAACAAAAGATCACAGGAAAACAGATCGACTCTTTGTGGCTTTTGCTGATAGCAGGAAAGGACTTGCAGTTACCAAAAGAACTCTTTCTAAATGGTTAACGGATTGTATAATCTATGTCTACGATTCTGCAGATCAACCCCTTTTACACAAACCCAAAGGACATTCCACAAGATCGATATCTACGTCTTTGGCTCATGCAGCTCGCCTACCTCTGGATGCTATTTGTGCGGCTGCTACCTGGTCTAAGCCACATACATTTATTTCTCATTATAAAGTAGACAAGGTTTCTAGGGACAGGGCAACCTTTGGTTCCACTGTGCTCAAGAACGCCCTCCCGTGAGTTCCTCAGGATCAAGGAGCTAGGGACGCTACCCATGTGTAAGAACAAACGGCGAGATTGAACACTATCACATATAGAGGTTATGTCCTTACCATAACGTTCCATGTGGAGTGTTCATCTCGCCTTTGTTCTTACAGTCCCACCCTCCCACCCTTAGGAAGAACGTTCTTTGATGCCTGGCCAGAAGCATTTTTTTGCTACTGCTATTATTCTGTGTACATAGTTGGTATACACATATATGTTTATATGTGTCTGTTTAGATATGTTTATGTGTGTAAGCATGAATGTGCTTTTATGTAGATTGGTTTGCTTGCAAACTAGATCTGAGGTAAAGGCAGAGGGGGATTGTGGGTATTAGATTGTCTCGAGCTTCTTCTCGATGCAGAGCTTGCAAGAGGCCGGCACGGAGCCGAGGATCGGCTCCGAACCCATGTGTAAGAACAAAGGCGAGATGAACACTCCACATGGAACGTTATGGTAAGGACATAACTTCTATTTACTGCCCTTCTAGCCTGCCAGTATACCAAAACATGTCTTCCCATAATAACTGTCCAGGCTGTTCTTAAAAATATTTAAATTAGTACTTGCTGTAATGTAATTTGGTAGTCTCTTCCATGCATCATCAGCTCTCTCAAAGAAGCAATTAGTACACTTCTCATTCCGACAGAATCTTCTACATAGGTTGTCTAATGATTCTCTAGTACTTTTTGATAACATTCCCAGAGATAGTTGTCTCTAAATGCCCTATATACTTGAATAAGATCTCCTGTTAGATACCTGTAAGAGACACTGTACAAGTTCAGATATTTTAGTCTTTCAAAATAACAAACTTTCACATCCATGGATGCCCTTGGTATATTTCTGCTGTACTCTTTCCAGTTTACTAATGCTTGTTTTATTATACTTCTGATGTCCCCATTCTGGGATAGTAATCAAGGAGCCTGAATCCTCACCACTGACATTGGAGAGGGATGTTCACTTCGAACAAAAAATGGATATACCCAGTATTTCCAGATCTCTGCATCAAACACAATTTCCCTTAAGAGCACACAGGGAACACACTCAGCCCAGGGTCTGGGTTTCTCTCTCTGTCGCTCCCCTGGTTCCCAGTAAGGCTCTCCACTGGCACAGCTGTAGAGTTAAGTCCTTAGTCGAGTGTCCAAGCCAAGTCCTCTACCACTCTCTCTGTGAAAGCAGTGCTTTGTGTCCCTGTTCCAAGTAGCTCACACACACACACACACACACACACACACACACACACACACACACACACACACACACACACACACACACACACACACACACACACACACACTCTTTTTGAGATTTGATTTGCACACACACACACACACACACACACACACACACACACACACACACACACACACACACACACACACACACACACACACACCACCACCACCACCTGGAAATTCTGGCACAGGTTTACTAGCTATTGCTCCTTCTGCCCAAACTATAAGGTAGTTACTGCCACCAGACACTCCCAAGCCAGCTACTCTAAGGTTGTTACAAGGCTACCTAATTATACTGAGTGAAATTAATATTAATACATATGGTAGTTTGATCAATGCAATAAGGCTTTCAGGAGTGGCCACAGAGTCACCAAACAGATATATGTAATCTCAAAGGTTAAAATATTCTCTAAAGGCCAGCCACAATGAAAATTTAAATATTTTTAATAATAAATAAGAAAAAAATGAAAATACTAAATATCTATTTACAATAAAGAGCAGGGTTTCAACCACAGGAAATATTTAAATTACACAGTTGAATAAATTCACACAGATACAGGAAAAACAGTACTTAACTAATCTCACTATATTGTCCTGACTAATCTAAAGGGTTAGTGTTCCCTGGCCACTTACTAGAAAAAGGCAAGATGAAGTAGATGAGTGATCCCTCTATGTCAGGTTTCCAAAACAGCGTGCCATGAGACTTCAGTCTCACCTAGTATTAAACACTATTTCAGTGTTGGCTTCCAGAATGACATCACATACATCTGGTCATCTGACTTCTGATTCCCATGCAACCCCCTATTGCTAGAAACTGCCAGGACTTAGCACATATTTGCCAATAATACACACACAGAAAGGCTTGCTAAGATCTGTTGCAGCTCCTGGAAGTCGTAAAACACCTCCACTCTTCCTACTGGAGATAATAAACCATACTTCTTACAAACATTATCTCTCTGGCTTCATTCAAAACTTTGAGATAACATTGTCATGGCCTAGGCCCAGTAATTTAATTTCTTACAATTTTCCAATGTTAGTTGGAGCTGAGCTTAACCTCTTCTCTTCCAGTATTCTCTGTTAACATATATATTTAATTCAGTTACAATACAGTCAGGACCTATTGTTGGTACATTTTTAACACAAACAGCTTTTCAAATACATTTTTCAACACAAGCATTAGTACAAATCAGTTTGATATATGAATGACATAAAATTCTTAACAAAATTACAGCTACCTCTGCTGGCATATGTTACTCATCCACTGCCCTACTTCTCCTGGCATAAATGTTTTTGATGCTTTTCATTATACTAAACTAGGATTGCTTGTTTGTGTGTTTCAATAAAAGATATTCCATTTTTAACTCAGCTGTGGACTACCAACTATTTTCTATTTGATTATTTTGTAGCATGCATTTTACAGTTAGATTTTTGTTACGTGAACTAGGTGCATAACATAATTCAAGAAGTGAACATCACACCCTCCACACTGCAAAGTTTCTCCTTGGTTTAAAAATGAGATTTTAAATTTTCCTTTGGATAGAGGTTTGGTTTTTGGTCCCTCTGTTGCAGAGGTGGTAAGCTGATAAAAGGGAATATCTAAAAATTTCCAGCCCTTCTTTTCAAAATCTTCTAAGGGATTCTGTATCCCCTCATCCAATTTTGGCAAAAAACAAAATATTCTCAACAAAATGCAGGCAACAGATGTTTAAGAAGAAATGATAAGGGTGCTCCAAAAATAATTCTGGAGCCTCCCAAAACCAAGGGCAATTGAACAAGTCAGAATGACTATTTAAGGGACATTGTCCCTGTTTCCCACCCACCCTGGCAGACCCATTTTCCTTCCAGAAAATCTGAATCTTTACTTTTCTCTTTAGCAACAGATAGTTTCGGACAAATAGGTTCTGAAGATCAGTTATCAAGGTTACAGATGGCAGTGGGAGGAAATTCCTCCCTATCTAGGGGGTGATTTATCATTCCCCAGACCAGACTTTTTTATTTCCATCTGTCCTTCATAACATAGTGTTCAAAGGTGTGATAGAACCAGTTCCTCCTTCCCAGATGGGGAAAGGTGTTTTATTTAATTATGTTTATAGTGCCAAAGAAGGAAAATGTTTTAGAGACAAATTCTGGATCTCTGTTTCCTAAACCTGTTTGTGATAGCCCCCAGATTCAAAATTGTCACCTCACAACCTATTATATCTTCTTCCTCATTCAAGTTCCCTGGTAACACTAGATTTAAAAGATGATTATCATCACATCCCTATTCATCCAGACTTCATGTGTTTTGTATGGTTTTGTGTGTTTGGATCACATTAACATTCCTCTGCCTTAACTTTTGGACTATCCAATGAACCAAGACTATTTACAAAGTGTTTAGCTCTAGATATAAATCATTGCAGGCTAGAGGGTATCCACATTTTCCAGTATTTGGACAACTTACTTATCTTTGCAGAGAGTTTTCAGTGTCAGAAATCTCTCAGTTTGGTGGGAAATATCTTAAAAATCTAGGATTCCAAGAGAACATTCAAAAGTCTTTTGACTCCTTCACACAAGATTGTGTTAATGGAGTGTCAGCTAGATGCCTCAGTTCAAATAACTTGTCTTCCTCAGGAAAAAAATATACCTATATTTAGATCAGTTTTTAAGTTTTTCCTCTCCGATTTTGATCACTGCAAGGTAATACCTCAGGATGTTGTGTCTCGTGGCATCTATGATTCTCATGATACCCTCTGTCAAGACTCTACATGAAAAAAGATGCAATGGTATCTGAAGTCTGGTCCTTGCACCAACATCCTTTATCTTTTTAAATCCTAGTGCTGTGGTTTGTCAGAAGAGAAATAACTTGGTGGAGACAGCAAGTATCCTCAAACCCAGGTCTCTCCTTCTCCCTCCCTATTCTAAAGTGACCAGTTACAACAGACACCTCAGACTTTGCTTTAGGGAGCATTTTCAGGAGGGGAGAAAAGTGCAAGATATGTGGGACACCAAGGACAGATGCAAGCACATAAATGTAAAAGAGCTGCATAAACTGATCAAGGCACTGAAATCTCTGAATCATCTTTGGTCCCTAGGACTTCTTCAAGTTACAGACAATACCATTGTTATGTGGTATATCAACAAGCACGTGGGTACTAAGTTGCACTCCCTTTGCAGACTAGCTGTGTTAGCTTGGGA